>NW_026652279.1:8665717-8690207 GCF_009828535.3 Hylobates moloch | reverse complement strand
ATTGACTTGGCAATGTGGGCTCTTTTTTGTTTCCATATGAACTTTAAAGTAGTTTTTTTCCAATTCTGTGAAGAAAGTCATTGGTAGCTTGATGGGGATGGCATTGAATCTATAAATTACCTTGGGCAGTATGGCCAATCACGATATTGATTCTTCCTACCCATGGGCATGGAATGTGCTTCCATTTGTTTGTATCCTCTTTTATTTCATTGAGTAGTGGTTTGTAGTTCTCCTTGAAGAGGTCCTTCACGTCCCTTGTAAGTTGGATTCCTAGGTATTTTATTCTCTTTGAAACAATTGTGAGTGGGAGTCCACTCATGATTTGGCTCTCTGTTTGTCTGTCATTGGTGTATGAGAATGCTTGTGATTTTTGCACATTGATTTTGTATCCTGAGACTTTGCTGAAGTTGCTTATTAGCTTAAGGAGATTTTGGGCTGAGACAGTGGGGTTTTCTAGATATACAATTATGTCATCTGCAAACAGGGACAATTTGACTTCCTCTTTTCCTAATTGAATACCCTTTATTTCCTTCTCCTGCCTGATTGCCCTGGCCAGAACTTCCAACACTATGTTGAATAGGAGTGGTGAGAGAGGGCATCCCTGCCTTGTGCCCATTTTCAAAGGGAATGCTTCCAGTTTTTGCCCATTCAGTATGGTATTGGCTGTGGGTTTGTCATAGATAGCTCTTGTTTTGAGATACATCCCATCAATACCTAATTTATTGAGGGTTTTTAGCATGAAGCGTTGTTGAATTTTGTCAAAGGCCTTTTCTGCATCTATTGAGATAATCATGTGGTTTTTGTCTTTGGTTCTGTTTATATGCTGGATTACATTTATTGATTTGCATATGTCGAACCAGCCTTGCATTCCAGGGATGAAGCCCACTCGATCATGGTGGATAAGATTTTTGATGTGCTGCTGGATTTGGTTTGCCAGTATTTTATTGAGGACTTCTGCATTTATGTTCATCAAGGATATTGGTCTAAAATTCTCTTTTTTTGTTGTGTCTCTGCCAGGCTTTGGTATCAGGATGATGCTGGCCTCATAAAATGAGTTAGGGAGGATTCCCTCCTTTTCTATTGGTTGGAATAGTTTCAGAAGGAATGGTACCAGTTCCTCCTTGTACCTCTGGTAGAATTCAGCTGTGAATCTATCTGGTCCTGGACTTTTTTTGGTTGGTAAGCCATTAATTATTGCCTCAATTTCAGAGCCTGTTATTGGTGTATTCAGAGATTCAACTTCTTCCTGGTTTAGTCTTGGGAGGGTGTATGTGTCGAGGAATTTATCTATTTCTTCTACATTTTCTAGTTTATTTGCATAGAGGTGTTTGTAGTATTCTCTGATGGTAGTTTGTATTTCTGTGGGATCGGTGGTGATATCCCCGTTATCATTTTTTATTGCATCTATGTGATTCTTCTCTCTTTTCTTCTTTATTGGTCTTGCTAGCAGTCTATCAATTTTGTTGATCTTTTCAAAAAACCAGCTCCTGGATTCATTAATTTTTTGAAGGGTTTTTTGTGTCTCTATTTCCTTCAGTTCTGCTCTGATCTTAGTTATGTCTTGCCTTTTGCTAGCTTTTGAATGTGTTTGCTTTTGCTTCTCTAGTTCTTTTAATTGTGATGTTAGGGTGTCAATTTTGGATCTTTCCTGCTTTCTCTTGTGGGCATTTAGTGCTATAAATTTCCCTCTACACACTGCTTTGAATGTGTCCCAGAGATTCTAGTATGTTGTGTCTTTGTTCTCGTTGGTTTCAGAGAACATCTTTATTTCTGCCTTCATTTCGGTATGTAGCCAGTAGTCATTCAGGAGCAGGTTGTTCAGTTTCCATGTAGTTGAGCAGTTTTGAGTGAGTTTCTTAATCCTGAGTTCTAGTTTGATTGCACTGTGGTCTGAGAGACAGTCTGTTATAATTTCTGTTCTTCTACATTTGCTGAGGAGTGCTTTACTTCCAACTATGTGGTCAGTTTTGGAATAGGTGTGGTGTGGTGCTGAAAAGAATGTATATTCTGTTGATTTTGGGTGGAGAGTTCTCTAGATGTCTATTAGGTCCACTTTGTGCAGAGTTGAGTTCAATTCCTGGATATCCTTGTTAACTTTCTGTCTTGTTGATCTGTCTAATGTTGACAGTGGGGTGTTAACGTCTCCCATTATTATAGTGTGGGAGTCTAAGTCTCTTTGTAGGTCTCTAAGGACTTGCTTTATGAATCTGGGTGTTCCTATATTGGGTGCATATATATTTGGGATAGTTAGCTCTTCTTGTTGAATTGATCCCTTTACCATTATGTAATGGCCTTCTTTGTCTCTTTTGATCTTTGTTTGTTTAAAGTCTGTTTTATCAGATACTAGGATTGCAACCCCTGCCTTTTTTTGTTTTCCATTTGCTTGGTAGATCTTCCTCCATCCCTTTATTTTGAGCCTATGTGTGTCTCTGCACATGAGGTGGGTTTCTTGAATACAGCACACTGATGGGTCTTGACTCTTTATCCAATTTGCCAGTCTGTGTCTTTTAATTGGAGCATTTAGCCTATTTACATGTAAGGTTAATATTGTTATGTGTGACTGTGATCCTGTCATTATGATGTTAGCTGGTTATTTTGCTCGTTAGTTGATGCAGTTTCTTCCTAGCCTCGATGGTCTTTACAATTTGGCATGTTTTTCAGTGGCTGGTACCAGTTGTTCCTTTCCATGTTTAGTGCTTCCTTCAGGAGCTCTTTTAGGGCAGGCCTGGTGGTCACAAAATCTCTAGCATTTGCTTGTCTGTAAAGTGTTTTATTTCTCCTTCACTTCTGAAGCTTAGTTTGGCTGGATATGAAATTCTGGGTTGAAAATTCTTTCCTTTAAGAAT
The DNA here is from genome assembly GCF_009828535.3 of Hylobates moloch. Lineage (NCBI taxonomy): Eukaryota > Metazoa > Chordata > Mammalia > Primates > Hylobatidae > Hylobates > Hylobates moloch. Next base: position 8,687,361 of record NW_026652279.1, on the reverse strand, counting down.
GTTGAATATTGACCCACACTCTCTTCTGGCTTGTAGAGTTTCTGCCCAGAGATCAGCTGTTAGTCTGATGGGCTTCCCTTTGTGGATAACCCGACCTTTCTCTCTGGCTGCCCTTAACATTTTTTCCTTCATTTCAACTTTGGTGAATCTGACAATTATGTGTCTTGGAGTTGCCCTTCTCGAAGAGTATTTTTGTGACATTCTCTGTATTTCCTGAATGCGAATGTTGGCCTGCCTTGCTAGATTGGGGAAGTTCTCCTGGATAATATCCTGCAGAGTGTTTTCCAACTTGGTTCCATTCTCCCCGTCACTTTCAGGTACACCAATCAGATGTAGATTTGGTCTTTTCACATAGTCCCATATTTCTTGGAGGCTTTGTTCATTTCTTTTTATTCTTTTTTTCTCTAAACTTCTCTTCTCACTTCATTTCATTTATTTAGTCTTTCATCACTGATACCCTTTCTTCCAGTTGATCAAATCGGCTACTGAGGCTTGTGCATTTGTCACATAGTTCTCGTGCCATGGTTTTCAGCTCCATCAGGTCCTTTAAGGACTTCTCTGCATTTGTTATTCTAGTTGGCCATTCGTCTAATTTTTTTTCAAGGTTTTTAACTTATTTGCCATGGGTTTGAACTTCCTCCTTTAGCTCGGAGTAGTTTGATCGTCTGAAGCCTTCACTCAACTTGTCAAAGTCATTCTCCGTCCAGCTTTGTTCCGTTGCTGGTGAGGAGCTGCATTCCTTTGGAGGAGGAGAGGTGCTCTGATTTTTAGAGTTTCCAGTTTTTCTGCTCTGTTTTTTCCCCATTTTTGTGGTTTTATCTACCTTTGGTCTTTGATGATGGTGACGTACAGATGGGGTTTTGGTGTGGATGTCCTTTCTGTTTGTTGGTTTTCCTTCTAACAATCAGGACCCTCAGCTGCAGGTCTGTTGGAGTTTGCTGGAGGTCCACTCCAGACCCTGTTTGCCTGGATATCAGTAGCAGAGGCTGCAGAAGAGCAGATATTGGTGAACAGCAAATGTTGCTGCCTGATCGTTCCTCTGGAAGTTTTGTCTCAGAGGAGTACCCGGCTGTGTGAGGTGTCAGTCTGCCCCTACTGGGTGGTGCCTCCCAGTTAGGCTACTCAGGGGTCAGGGACCCTCTTGAGGAGGCAGTCTGTCTGTTCTCAGATCTCCAGCTGCGTGCTGGGAGGACCACTACTCTCTTCAAGCTGTCAGAGAGGAACATTTACGTCTGAAGTGGTTTCTGGTGCCTTTTGTTTGGCTATGCCCTGCCCCCAGAGGTGGAGTCTACAGAGGCAGGAAGGCCTCCTTGAGCTGTGGTGGGCTCCACCCAGTCCTGCACCCACTGTCCAATGCTCCCCAGTGAGATGAACCCAGGACCTCAGTTGGAAATGCAGAAATCACCCATCTTCTGTGTCACTCATGCTGGGATCTGTAAACTGGAGCTGTTCCTATTTGGCTGTCTTGGCTCCACCCCTCCAGGGCTCTTTTGGTTACTCTTTTCTTGGTATCTCTTTGCATCCTTTTGCTTTCAAGCTGAAACATATTTTTAATTCATTCTGCCAGAATCTGCCTTTTGATTGGAGTGTTGAATTTATTTAAAATTAGTATAATTACTGAGAATTATACTTAGTGATTAGTATAATTACTGATAAGGTAGGACTTTATATCTACCATTTTGCTATTTACTTTCCATATGTCTCACATTGTTTTTTGCCGTCTATTCCTCCCTTACTGATTTTTTTATGTTAAGTAAATATTTTCTGCTTTACTATTTTGATTCCATCATTTCTTTTATGATATGTTTTTGAGTTTAGTTTCTTAGTGTTTGCCCTAAGAATTACAGTTAACATCTTAATGTATAAAAATCTGGTTTCCATTAATACCAATTTAATCTCAAAAGTATATAAAATTTTGCTCAAATATAATCCCATTTCCTCTCCTTTCCTTTGTGCTATTGTTATAATACAAATGGTATTTTTTATACATTATAAAGCCATAAACACAGTTTTACAATTGAGATGGAGTCTCACTCTGTTGCCTAGGCTGGAGCACAGTGGTGCAATTTTAGATCCCTGCAGCCTCTGTCTCCCAGATTCAGGTGATTTGCCTGCCTCTGCCTCCCAAGCAGCTGGGATTACAGGCACACACCACCATGCCAGGCTAATTTTTGTATTTTAGTAGAGATGGGATTTCACCATATCAGGTAGGATGATCTGCCCACCTCAGCCTTCCAAAGTGCTGAGGTTACAGGTGTGAGCCACTGCACCTGGCCTTCAGTTATCTTTCAAATCAGGAGATAAAAGTGTTATAAATAAAAAAATTTATTCTTACTGTCTTTTATGCTTACCTTTGTAGATACTTTTTCTTATGTTCTCTATATCTTCATGTGGTTTTAAGTTACTGTCTTGTATGACATCATTTCAGCCCACAGTACTCCCTTTAGTATTTCTTGTAGCAAGTTTCTTGTCTGCTAGCAAGAAACTCACTTTTTGACAAAATGTAATAGCATTTTAATTTATTCTTTTTCTTTTCTTTTCTCTCTCTTTTTTTTTTTTGATGGAATCTCACTCTGTTGCCTAGGCTGGAGTGCAGTGGCATGATCTCAGCTCACTGCAACCTCTACCTTCTGGGTTGAGGCAATTCTCCTGCCTCAGCCTCCCCAGTAGCTGGGATTATAAGCACACACCACCATGCCCAGCTCATTTTTGTGTTTTTAATAGAAACGGGGTTTCACCATGTTGGCCAGGCTGGGCTAGAACTTTGGACCTCAAGTGATCCACCTGCCTTAGCTTCCCAAAGTGCTGGGATTACAGGCATTAGCCACCATGACTGGCCAATTTCTTTGTTTTTTAAGAATAATTTTGAAAGACATAGAATTCTTGGTTACAGTGTTTTTTCTTTTTGCACTTTGGGTATGTCATCCCGCTGCCTTCTGACCTCCATAGTTCCTAAGAAAGCAGCTATTAATTTTTTTTTTTTTTTGAGATGGAGTCTCGCTGTGTCGGCCAGGCTGGAGTGCAGTGGTGTGATCTCGGCTCACTGCAAGCTCTGCCTCCTAGGTTCACACCATTCTCCTGCCTCGGCCTCCTGAGTAGCTGGGACTACAGGTGCCCGTCACCATACCCAGCTAATTTATTGTATTTTCAGTAGAGACAGGGTGTCATTGTGTTAGCCAGGATGGTCTCAATCTCCTGACCTCGTGATCCACCTGCCTCGGCCTCCAAAAATGCTGGGATTACAGGCATGAGCCACCACGACTGGCCGAAAGCAGCTGTTAATCTTATTGAAGGTTATTGCTCGTGATGAATCGCTTCTCTCTTGCAACTTTCAAGACTTTGTTTAGCTTTGGCTTTTGACAGTTTGATTATAAAGTGCCAAGTGTATAAGTATAAAAGACAGTTATAATTGGTTATAATGTGCCAAATGCAGATCTGTTTGAGTTTACCCTACAGAGTTTGTTGAGTTTCTAGGATATGTAGATTAACATTCTTCATCAAGTATGGAAGTTTTCAGCCATTATTTCTTCAAAAATTTTCTTCTTCTTTCTCTTCTGTCTTTTAGGGACTCCCTTTGTGCATATGTTGGTAATATATGGTGGTGTGCTATGGTTCTCTATGGCTCTGTTAGTCTTGTCTTATTCTTTTCTGCCTCCCTTTTTTCACTGGATAATCTCAATTGACTTTGACTTTTCTCCCAGTTTTTGATTTTTTATTCTGATAGCATGTATCTGCTGTTGAGCTCTTCTAGTGAATTTTTCATTTCCACTAATGTACTTTTCAACTCCAGAATTTCTGTTTGTTTTTTATTTATATTTTCTGATTTCCCTATTGACAATCTGTTAGACATTATACACATACTTTCTTTTTTTTTTTTTTTTTTTTTGAAACGGAGTCTTGCTGTCTCCCAGGCTGGAGTGCAGTGGCACAATCTCGGGTCACTGCAAGCTCCACCTCCTGGGTTCATGCCATTCTCCTGCCTCAGCCTCCCGAGTGGCTGGGACTACAGGCACCCACCACCATGCCCTGGTAATTTTTTTTTATTTTTTATTTTTAGTCAAGATGGGGTTTCACCATGTTGGCCAGGATGGTCTTGATCTCCTGACCTTGTGATCCGCCCGCCTCGGCCTCCCAAAGCGCTGGGATTACAGGCATGAGCCACCACGCCCAGCCACATACTTTCTTAAAAGTCTTTAGTTGTTGTGTTCTTTCATTCTTCTGATGAGCTAATTTAGGTTTTGCCTATTAAATCCAATGTATAGGCCCCTTCAGGGACAGTCTTTTTTGACTTATTTTTTCTCCCTGTGTAAATGTCATACTTTTCTGTTTCTTTATATTTCTCATAATTTTTTCTATAAACTAGATATTTTAAATAATGTAATATGACAACCCTTATAATCAGAGTCACATTTTTAAGGGTTTCTTGTTAGTACTGTCCTTCTTGCTATTGATGCCATTTGTTTGTTTAGTGACTTTCCTAAATGACTACAGTTTGTATTCTTTGTTGCATATGGCTACTGAAGTCTCAGTTTGGTTAGCTTTGTAGTCAGTTAATGATTGGCTAGAGAGTTCCTTAAATGCCTTGAACAATTAAATCTCCCAGCCCTTGCTGGTTGGCTTTGTCAACCTATTTGTGCATGCCTTCAATATTCTGTGACATTTTACTCCTGCTTTAGCTTTCACTTCCTGCTTGCTTTGGGCCTCAGGATCAGCTAGAGATAAGAGATTAGGGCCTTCTCTGGTGTTTTATGAGCATGCATACAGCTCTGCACATGCATGTGACCTTCTAGATTCCCTGGAGTATATTAAATCTGTTCAAAACTCCCAGTGGGGTTTCATTCTACTGCTTTTCCTTTTCAATTTTTTAGTTAGCTTTTTGTTTGTCCCAACTGATATCCTCACCTCTGGCAGCTATGATGTTAAATGATGACTACTGATTGTTTTCAGCAAATGCCTGATGGAAAAGGCTGTTTGGACTGAGAAACTCTGAATCAGGTCAAATAAATATAATCTCTGTAAGTGGGGGATTTCCAAAGAGTTGCCAAACAGGTAAAATTGGAAAATCTTCTAGGAATGATGCTTCTGGGGACCTCTAAACTCATTATGTCCCCTCTAGTGGCTGCTACCCTAATTGTGATGTTGTTGGTTCTCAAGGCTGCCACAAAATTGGGGCAAACGTGATGGGTTATAGAAAGTTAAAATACCACAAAACTCACTGTTTTTACTGAGTGTCGGCCATTCTTCATAAATTCTCCTTGGGTTGTTGCAAAGGAGTAGTAATTAACTTCATTAATTAATTTCCAGAGTTCAGTTTTGAAAAAGTTGACTTTGACAACTTTTTGTCAGTGTTCTCATTGCTTTTATGGATAAGCAGATTTTCGGAGGCCCTTGCTCTTCACTGATCTGGAAGTTCTTCACATAGTTATTTGTACACAGAGGACTGAAGTAACTATGTTTGATTATAGTATGTTATGCAGGTGCCCCTCATTTGGTCTCAATCCCAACACATGCATTCACAGCACCAACAAAGGAAGTGATTCATGAGGACCTAGACCCTTGTCTGACAGAACAGGATCACTTCTTACTGGATGCAGAAAAGACTCAGTTGTGAGTAGAAAGCTTCGTGACTTCCAATGATTTTATAGCAGGGGGAGTTTCCAAAGGCCTCCTAATACCAGATCTGGCTTTCCCCATGGGCAAAGCATTCTTCAACAAACTTAAATACGGATAGCAAGTATTTCAACACCCTGAGTGTTCTATCACTGACACATGATGAGTTTCTGTGCCTGGGTTTCTAATAAGAATTTTTATTTTAAAAAATAAAAAGAAATTCTTTTTCCCAAGTATCTGGGGCAAAGGTATGAATTATATAACTCTTGAGGAATTTGACATTTTTGAAGAGTAAGAATATATTTTGTCCCCAGAGTGTAAGGACAGTGATTCTGAGGAGCTGTTAATTTAAATTGGAGACGTTCGTAAAGAACATAAAGTAAAGATGTGAATACTGAGAATCCTGTTCATGAGTCAACTTTAAAGTTTGTCCAAAAATTAACATTTGAGACATTTAGGTTTTCTCTAAGGTAAAAATATATGTCATGCATTCACAAGCAACCACAAGTTTATTAAAGAATAGCCAGCATTCTGTTTTCTAGGGGAGGACAAAGCAAATGGCCAGAATGACTCTGGGGGAAAAAGGGAGTAAGACACGAAGTGGAAGCATTCACAGTTCAAAAAAGAAACAGTAAAATAGATCTATTGGAATGCGTGACAAAGACCTGAATAGCCAGAAAGGTCTATAAATTACTATACACAGATCACTGTCACTGAACAATCCATTGATTGCAAAATATGATAATTTCTGAAATAGAAAGCTAAATAATACGTTTCTAAGTTGGGAAAATGGGTGCCAGCTTCTGAAAGAGGAAAACTTTTAAGAACAGAGCAGCATCTATGCCTTATTTATTTATTTTTGGTTGTTATAGAAAATAGCAAGGAAGGAATAATTTGAATTTAGCTGATAGTATTCAGAGCTAAGATAAAGTGGACCATTATAAGAAATGAAGCGGCATCATCAGAGATATGTGGTCCCCAAAGCATGAGGGTCTAAGTGGCGAGGACACCTGGTTATGCTTTTCTGGCTTCTGATCCGGGATCTATTACCATACTCTAATTATAGACCTCATTGCCAAAGGTTGAAGAAATACAGCTGTTGGAGTTATTTAGAATAAGAGCTTAAGTATTTAAGTACAATGCCATTTACCAAGAAGTATATTGTGTTTCTTAATGCCATGAAACTAAAACACAGCCGCTGAGAAACAGATACATTTTTATAAGTCCAGATGGCTTTTTCCTCTCTTTTCACCCCCCTGTTCTCTTCACATTGCTGGGAACCTGTCTTTCTACCGCGTTATTTTTCAAATATGCTGGATGTTGATTTGTGCGTTGTGTTCTCTCCTTTTGTTTTCTACTCTTTTTATCCCTTTAATAATTTTAAATATATTCAATTTACTGTCTCACTCATAGGTTTATCAGAAGTCCTTATGGTTCTAATCCTACCGTTTTATTTTTGTTGTTTTGTTTATCTGTTTGCTGATTCTTGCTCCAAGGTGGATGTATGATTGTGTAGTTATTTTAAATAGGGCTTGTTTTATGCATATGCATGTAAATTCCATGTTGCCTGGGTAACTGGAGTGTCCTTCCAGGATGGGTTTTATGTTCCCTTCCCAGGCAATCCAAGTGTACCACTGGGCCATAAGAGTTTGTGTTATTTTCTTATCAGGTGGGAGGAGGGAAAGACAGGGGAGTTATGGGTTCTGTTCCACTTCAGTAGTAACAATTTGACTATAAGTCTACAAAGGGTGCAAGTTCAAAGCTTTGATTTGTGTTATGAAATGATTTTTTAAATATAATTTTGCATTTTTAGTTATGGATACTTAATAGTATATTTATGGGCTATATGTGATATTTTTATACAAACATACAGTGTGTAATGATCAAATCAAGGTAATTGGGGTATCCATCACCTCAAGCATTTATTATTATTTCTTTGTGTTAGGAACATTGCAGTTTCACTCTTTGAGTTATTTTGAAATACACAATAAATTATTGCTAACTACAGTCACTCTATTGTCCTACCTAACACTAGATCTTATTCCTTCTATCTAACTGTATTTTTGTGCCCATTAACCATCTTCTCTGTATCCCCCTCTCCCCACTACCCTCCCAAGCCTTCGCTGACTATCATTGTACTTTCTCAGGAAATTTTCATTTAACTGTTTCCCATGCAAAGACAAGATACAGAAATTTCACACATTGCTGGAAGGATCATAAAATGGTGCCACCACTTTGAAAAGAGGTTGGAAATACATTAAAAAGTTAAACACAGGGTTTCCTTATGACCCAGCAATTCTGCTCCTAGATGTATACCTGTAGTAAACGACAACGATCACCTGTAACTGAATGTTTATAGCAGCATTATTTATAATAGCCTATAAGTGGAAATAACCCCAAATGTCCGTCAACTGGTAAATGGATCAATAAAATGTGGTATATCCAATAAATGGAATATTATTTGACATAAAAGGAATTAAGCATTGATATATGCTACAATGTGAATGAACCTTGCAAACCTTATGCTAAATGAGAGAAGCCAACCCCAAAGGCCATACTGTATGATTCCACTTATTTGGAATATTCATAATAGGCAAGTCTGTACAGAATGAAAATAAACTAGTGGTTGCCATGGGCTAGGGGGAGGACAAAACAGGGAGTGACAACTAAAGGGTACCAAGTTTCTTTTAGGGATGATGAAAACATTCTGGGATTGGAGAGTGGTGATGTTTGCACAGCTCTTTGAATATGCTAAAAGCCACTGGGTTGTACATTTGAAATGAGTGAACTTTTTGGTATGTGAATTATATCTCTATAAAGCTCTTTTTTAAAAAAATCATACTCACTAGACTGTGTTAAAGGTGAGGATAAAAACGGACAACAATCCCACAATTTAAACCCCTCTGCCCCGGGAACAATTTAATATACTTCCTTCTTGTATTTTATGATGTGTATATTTTATTATTTATTATCAGCATATAAATATAACTTTGTGTTCTGATTTTTTTTATTTCACATTAGTCCTAAGCATTTTTTTTCAGTTTGCTTCCTAGTCTTGCTAACTATCTTCAACAATAATCACTTAACTTCCACAAGTGGAAGTACCACATTTTATTTAACAGTTCCTCTATTTGTTACTTGATTTCTTTCCATTTCTTTGCTATAATAAAAAACGCCATCATAAGTATCTTTGTGCTCATAGTTTTTATCAGTTATTTCCTTAAAGATTTTAAAGAGCAAAATGTTAATGCTATGTGAAAGTTTTTGATTATTTCCTGATTCGTGATTAATATTACCAAATTTTATTCCAAAGGAATTTTTCTATTTTATCGTTTGGGATGAAACACATTCCACTAAGTATTATATAGTTGAGTAACTACATTGCCACTAACATAATATGCAGAGGATTTTCTGCAGACCCCATGTGTGAAAATTCACCCCAGAACTTTGAGAAGTTGACCATGTGCCACTGAGTGGGTGAGAGCAGGCATGAAATTGGTTATGAACGGGTGAATTGCATGACTGACTACCCAAGCCTCTCTGTCTCTTCCTTAATTAATCAAAAGCCCTTTATAAGAATCATGTTGCAGGGGAGCCCATCACTTATAGAGCAAGGAAGGCACATTATACCAGGAATTAGGAAAGGATAGAGGATAAGGTTGAGCAAGGAAAACAGATCAGACTGTCATTTCAGGGCAAGATTCTATTTCCATGGGCATGGAGACTTCACATCATGGCAATTCCCTATATGGCTTCCTGTCTGGGCATTGAAATCATCAGAGTACAAGCTTATTTTCTGAGGCCTACTCTTTATAAAAGTTCTGTAATTGCTGAGGGAACCAGGTTCCTTTGTGCCAAGTCCCTGCAGACTTTGGAAGTCACATTTGGAAAATACCCACCCCAGCCAAGAGTTCTCAACAAGCTTTCATAAAGGAGAGTTTTGTCGTTGATCTAAGTATTCCATCTGACCATACACATCATATGCTGGCCCACAGGCCCCTTTGAGCCTAAAAAAGGAATGATTTTCTTACTTATTTCAATGCAGAGCTGAGTCTAAGACCCAATTCTAGGTGGTCCACCAAAAACAAATGGTGGTATTGAGTAGACCAACTGGCATCTTTTGCAATATGAGCTCTCCGGGAGAGAAGCTTAAGGCAAATCACCAACTGGCATAGCACTCTAATTTCTGACAGGTGTATTAATCACAATGTTTCGTTTCCACATGCCCACACCCTCATTTCACTCTTGCATACATAACTGATGCACTTAGTTTATAGTTCTTATCGGTAGGTGTGATCTCCAGGGTAGATTCAGTTAGAATTTTCACTGACTGACCTCTAAAGTAGTTACATGCTCATGTGGCTTTCAGATTCATTCTAGGAGGAGTCTACATTTCTGCCATAAATGAGAAGATGGTTGCCTTATACCACTGCTTTCTTTTTTTTTTAACATTTCAAAGGTCTGAGGGTTATATTTTTCTTGCCATCACAGCTTTTGGGGAAAGTTCCTATAATTTATCCATAGTATCTCTGAATGTAGGGTATCTTGTTTATAATTTTTAATGTTTTCAGAATCCACTTTGACTCTACATCTTTGAATATATTCATTTGAGAGTCTCCTCCTGCAATCCTGTTCTGCAGCTTTTTTCTTTCATTCAATTCGACTGCTTGTATATCCATCTGCAAACATGGAATCATTTCCAACTACTAATATTGAAGTGGCAAATCAGGCCAGGTGCAGTGGCTCACACCTGTAATCCTAACACTTTGGGAGGCTGAAGTGGGCAGATTTCCTTAGCTCAGGAGTTCGGGACCAGCCTGGGCAACATGGTGAAACTTCATCTCTACTAAATACAAAAAATTAGCTGGGCATGATGGAATGCACCTGTAATCCCAGCTCCTGGGAAGACTGAGGCACGAGAATCTCTTGAACCCAGGAGGCGGAGGTTGCCGTGAGCTGAGATTAATTTATTCAACAGTGTTTTAACATTGAGTACCTCCTGTGTTTCCTTCACTCTGCTGAGCCAGTAGTAAACAAAAATAAATTGCCTCGCTATCTTCATGAACTTATAGTCCAGTAGAGGTACCAGAAAAGCAATAAGGATAAGACTTTTTAAAACAACTACAAAATTGTAACTACTATAAATGCTCTGAAAGAAAGGTCTGTGGTGCTGGGAGGATGTATGAGAGGCGGATATGAGCTAGACAGGGAAACCTTTTCTGAGAAAGTGACACTGCCCTGGGACATGAAGGATAAATGGGGTTAGTTATGTGAATGGGGAAGGGGAGATAAGATGTCCAAGGCAGTGGGAACAGCATGTGCAAGCTTTGTCATAGGAGCTGAAAGTCCCCAAGACTCTGAAGAAAGGCCAGTGTGGCTAGGAGAAATACCTAATGTAGATGACATGTTGATGGGTGCAGCAAACCACCATCCACCATGGCACATGTATACCTATGTAATAAAGATGCACATTCTGCACATGTATCCCAGAACTTAAAGTATAATAATTAAAAAAAAAAAAAAAAGAAAAGCCAATGTGGCTGAGGTATGTGGAAAAAATCAGAAGTGTGGAAGGAGATGAGTTTGGAGCAGTGGCCATATTAATATTTGTCTTCATCCTAGGAACAGTTACATTAATATCAATTATCGCTGTCTTAGAGCTGCAAATGTTGATAATATATAACCATTAGAATCATTAAGCTATTGATTTTGCAGTATCCAATAGCAAATTTGAATTTAAAACCCCATATGGACTAAAGCAATTACAGGTGTTATACTGGCTGTTTGCATATGACTTTTCTTGCATTTGCAATTGGAAATACTATTTTTAAGTACCCAATAAAGTTTTTTGATTCTATATTTCCCCTGCCTAATCTTTTATTGTAGTGGTACCTAGCATAGTGCTTCATGCTTAGTTGATGCTTAATAAATGCTTGCAGAATAGTGAGAAAAACAGTGAGTTTGAGGCTGCAATGTGAAGAAATCATCAAGAGAGCCATGCTACTATGTTCATCTATAAATTCGTTTGTGATACAACAAAAGATAAAAAGAGTGGAGCTATGAACACTGTTTCAAATTCAAGTGCATTGCTCTCTGAGTCATTACTACTTCTGCAATTGACTTCTGCATTCTAAAATGACTCCTTCTCTTTTCACATTCGTTGTATAGCTGTTATCTGGTTCGGGTGTTGACTGATGTAATCAGAGTAGACAGTACACCCATCTGTTTCAAAGATGTCTCTTGCCATGGGAATGTGAGAGTATGAAACATCAAACAGCATTGCAATAGATCCCTCACTCCCGGGTTGAAGATAATTGTTTCCCCAGGGTAGTGGGAGGCTTTATAATAACTTGGCTAAAACCTGTGAATCTAGTTAAGCTTATTTCAGTTCTGCAGACCTTCATGGAATGGTTTCTATATGCAAGACACTCCCTATGTGAGCCGAGAGATACAAAGATGAATGTGCTGTAACTCCAGCCCTTTAGAGGAACTCAGAATTTCATGCACAAACATAACTCTAATTCAAAGCAGATGTGATACTTGCTATAGAAATTAGACCCTTGAAGAGCTTTGTTAATGAATAGGAAAGAGCTCTAGTTGTAGATAAAGTTGGTGTCTTAGTCCCAATCCACTTATATTTTAACCACATTTTTTACTCAACAATACCCATTAAGTCCTAATTTTTGTGTTTAGTAAAAGGATAAGACATTTCTAGCCCTGGAGGAGCTCACAGCCTTTGATGAAAATATATGAATAGATATATATTTTAGTATGATAAAATGTGGCAACTATTCATATGATATCAGAGTTATGTGTATAATTCTAAGGAAGCACAGAGGGAAAAGCCTGGAGCACAGGGTGGAGCTGAGACCATTTTTCAGTGGAGCTGGTAGGAGCTGGCTACTAAAGGATGAGTTGGCAAGGGACAGGTCAGGTGAGGGAGGAAGGATACTGAAGGCAGTGGGAAGAAAAATGTGCAAGACTCAAAGAAGTGAAAGCTTGCCATGTCTGGGGAATGACGAGTCATTCTAGATTCAAGAGGTATAGTGTGTGTAAAGGAGATAGAAGGAGGAGGTGCTAGACTGTTTGCTGAAAGGAAAATTTTAACCTGCCTTAGGGAGTTTAGACATTATCTTATAGGGCACCTATAAGTCAGAGAAAATTGTAGGCAGTGGCATGATCTAACTCATATTTTAGAGGATGCATAGAAGAGAGGAAGCTGAAGGCAGGAGACCCAGCTAGAGACAAATGCACTGACCACATAGGAATACACTGACCACAGGTGAGGGCAGGACTAGAGAAGCAGCATCATTGTTGCTGTCCACCTGTTTCAGTATCCCATGCAGGCATAAAAGGAAACAGTATTTTGCTGTTTCTCTGTTTTTGATTTGGCTGTCATAATACATGCAAATAAAATGCAGCACGTATTAGATTCCCCCAGAGGTTTGTTCTGTGTAGTTAAATTAGACTGTTAATTTTCTAAAAGAACCAGAAACAAATTCAGCTAATCATGAACACGAATAAGATTTTCAGCGCCTGTATGCAAAATGAGGATAATAATGAAACCTTCCTCATGGGGCTGGCGGATGATTAAATGAGATGACATCTGCAGAGCACTTGACACTGTACTGGCACGTAGTTGACACACAAAACATGTTAGCTTTTATATGAATGGGTGTCGTGAAATCTGATGGTTTTAAAAATGGGAGTTCCTCTGCACAAGACCTCTCTTTGCCTGCTGCCATCCATGTAACACGTGCCTTGCTTCTCCTTGCCTTCTGCCATGATTGTGAGGTCTCTCCAGCCATGTGGAACTGTAAGTCCAATAAATCTCTTTCTTTTGTAGAAAAAAAAGTGTTAGCTATTATAATCCATTCACTGAATAGTTAATAAACATCTAGTCTGAACCCTCAGACACTGAGGCACAAAGTCATGAAGAGAACAAAACCCTGCTCTCCTTAGTCTCATAGTCCTTTGGCAAAAAACACTACATAAAGAAATGACTAAAAGAATGGGGCAAGTACAACTAAAGGGTATGAGAAGGATGTTAGAGGTTCTAGAAAAGGATATATTCACCTCTGACTAGAGGGACTAAGTACAGGGGCTTTTGGGGAAAGGACCATTTTGAGCCTAATCACAAAGAATAATTGAGAAGGACATTCCAAGTAGTTGCATAAAGGCTTCCTACTCAAAACAGATTCATCAAACTAGCAACATCAGAATCAGCAGCACTTGGGAATTTGTAATAAATGTGAAATCTCAGGGCCTGCAGCAGACCTACAGAATCTGCATTTTAGCAAAATTCCCAGATGACCTGTGTGCGTATTAAAGCTGGAGAAGCAGGTACAAAGATATAGAAGTGGAAATGAACTAAATAAGTACAGAAAGTATGTTTATTTGCTGAATCCAAATGACTCATATAAAAAGATCAAAACCTAGCAGATGAAAAATTGAAATTTTTCTTTTAAAAAAATGTTTATTTTAGGTTCAGGGGTATGTGTGCAGGTCTGTTATGTAGGTAAACTTGTATCACGAGAGTTCGTTGTACAAATTATTTCAACACCCAGATCCTGAGCCTGGTACCCAATAGTTTTTTCTTCTAATCCTCTCCCTTCTCTCACCCTCTTACCTCAGGTAGGCCCCAGTGTCTGTTGTACCCTCTTTCCATCCGTAGGTTCTCACAATTTAGCTCCCACTTGTAAATGAGAACATGCGGTATTTGGTTTTCTGTTCCTGTGTTAGTTTGCTAAGAATAATGGCCTCTTGCTACATACATGTTCCTACAAAGAACATGATCTCATTCTTTGTGTGGCTGCATAATATTCCATGGTGTATATTTATCATTTTTTTTTTTTTTTTTTGGCAGAGTCTCACTCTGTCACCCAGGCTGGAGTGCAGTGGCACGATCTTGGCTCACTGCAATCTCCACCTCTCAAGTTCAAGTGATTATCCTGCCTCAGCCTCCCAAGTAGCTGGGCTTACAGTTGTGTGCCACCATTCCCAGCTAATTTTTGTATTTTTAGTGGAAACAAGCTTTCACCATGTTAGCCAGGCTGATCTCAAACTCCTGACCTCAGGTGATCTACCCACATAGGCCTCCCAAAGTGCTGGGATTACAGGTGTGAGCCACCACACCTGGCCATATTTACCACATTTTCTTTATTCAATCAGTCATTAATGGGCATGTAGGTTGATTCCACGTCTTTGCTATTGTGGATAGTGCTACAATGAACTTACATGCACACCTGTCTTTATGATAGGATGATTTATAGTCCTTTGGGTATATACCCAGTAATGGGATGGCTAGTTCAAGTTGTATTACTGTTTCTAGCTGTTTGAGGAATCACCACACTGCTTTCCACAATGGTTGAACTAATTTATACTTCCCATAACAGTGTTTAAGCGTTCCCTTTCCTCCACAACTGTATTAGTCCATTTTCCCCCTGCTAATAAAGGCATACTCAAGATAGGGCGATTTACAAAAGAAAGAGGTTTAATGGAGAACTCACAGCTGCATGTGGCTGGGGAAGCCTCACAATCATGGTGGAAGGCAAGGAGGAGCATGATACATCTTATGTGGATGGTGGCAGGCAAAGAGAGAGCTTGTGAAGAGAAACTCCCGTATTTAAAACCATCAGATCTCGTGAGACTCATTCACTATCACAAGAACAGCACAGGAAAGACACGCCCCCATAATTTAATCACCTCCCACTGAGTTTCTCCCACAACATGTGGGAATTGTGGGAGTTACAATTCAAGATGAAATTTGGGTGGGGACACAGACAAACCATATAGCAACCTTGCCAGCATCTGTTATTTTTTGACATTCCAGTAATAGCTGTTCTGACTGGTGTGAGATGGTATCACATTGTGGTTTTGATTTGCAAGAGAAATTGGAATTTTTCCCTTCCATAATTAAATTATTGAACTTAACACTTAAATGAACTTATATGCCTAAATAACCAGTGGATCAAAGAAGAAATTACAAGGAAATTAGAAAATAATTTGAGATGGATGAAAATGAAACACAATCTATCAACTGATGGGATGCAGCTAAAGAAGCTATTAGAGGAAAATTTATAGCTATAAATGCCTACATCAAAAGAGAATAAATATCTCAAGTCAATAGCCTTACTTTCCTTGTTAAGATACTGGGGAAAAAAGAGCCAATGAAACCTAGAGTATGCAGAAGGAATGAAATAATAAAGATTAGAGCAGAAATTAAGGAACTAGAGAATAGGAAATACAAAAAAAATCAATGAAACTCAAAGTTGGTTCTTTTAAAAGATGAACAAAATCAACAAACCTTTAGCTATACTGACCAGAAGAATGAGAAGACTCATTACTAAAATCAGGAATGCTTAACAACATGCAGAGAACATAGTAGACACTCAATAAAAATGAAAAAATATATAAGTGGATGTGTCTCAAAAATATATGATTATTCTCAAAATATTAAAGTTTTAAAATAATCTGTTAGTAGATGAGTATGAAATAATTTGAAGTGAATGAAAGAAAATAAGCTGTGGGACAGAATTGCTGGAAAAGAATTTCCAATGAATATATTCAACAAAGCAGATGCATGTACATAGATCAGTAGGCTTACTATTTTTAAAATGGCAATACTTCCCAAATTGATCTTGGATTCAACAAAATCTTGATCAAAAACCCAGATGGATTTTTTTTTTTACATAAATTGGCAAACTCAGCCAAATATTCATATAGAAATGAAGGAGACCCAGAAGAGTCAAAACAATCTTCAAAAAGAAGAACAAAACTATAGAACTTACGTTTTTCAACTTCAAAACTTACTACAAAGCTATAGTAATCAAGACAGTGTGATACTTGCCTGAAGATAGACATAGATCAATAGAATAGAATTGAGAGTTCAGAAATAAACCTTTACATTTATGGTTAATTGATTTTTGACAAAGGAACCAAGACAACTCAATGAGCAAAGAGTGGTATTTTCAAGAAAGAGTTAAATTGAGCTTGTGGAAGTAAAGAGTAGAATAGTGGTTATTAGAGGCTAAGAAGGTTTAGAGAGGGAGGAGGCTAGGGAGAGGTTGGTTAATGGATATAAAATGACAGCTGGAGAGAAGGAATAAGTTCTAGTGTTCTGTGGCACTGTTAGGTGAATATGGTTAATGACAATTTAGTTTATATTTCCTTTTTTGTTTGTTCATTTGTGTTTATTTCTTTCTTATTTTTTTATTATACTTTAAGTTCTAGGATACATGTACAGAATGTTCAGGTTTGTTACATAGATATACATGTGCTGTGGTGATTTCTACACCCATCAACCCATCATCTAGGTTTTAAGCGCTGCATACATTAGGAATTTCTCCTAATGCTATCCCTCCCCTTGCCCCCTACCCCCTGAAATGCCCCAGTGTCTGATGTTTCCCTCCCCATGTCCATGTGTTCTCATTGTTCAGCTCCAACTTATGAGTGAGAACATGCAGTGTTTGGTTTTCTGTTCCTGTGTTACTTTGCTGAGAATCATGGTTTCCAGTTTCATCTGTATCCCTGCAAAGGACATGAACTCATTCTTTTTATGGCTGTATAGCATCCCATGGTGTATTTGTGCCACATTTTCTTTCTCCAGTCTATCATTGATGGGCATTTGACTTAGTTCCAAGTGTTTGCTATTGTGAATAGTACTGCACTACACATACGTGTGCATGTGTCTTTATAGTAGAATGATGTATAATCCTTTGGGTATATACCCAGTAATGGGATTGCTTGGTCAAATGGTATTTCTGGTTCTCGATTTTTGAGGAATCTCCACACTGTCTTCCACACTGGATAAACTAATTTACACTCCCTCCAACGGTGTAAAAGCATTCCTATTTCTTCACATCCTTTCCAGCATCTGTTGTTTCCTGACTTTTTGATGATCGCCATTCTAACTGGTAGGAGGTGGTATCTCATTGTGGTTTTGATGTGCATTTCTCTAATGACCAGTGATGATGAGCTTTTTTTATGTGTTTGTTGGCCACATAAATGTCTTCTTTGGAGAAGTGTCTGTTCATATCCTTTGCCCATTTTTTGATAGGGTTGTTGTTTTTTTCTTGTAAATTTATTTAAATTCCTTGTAGATTCTGGATATTAGCCCTTTGTCAGATGAATAGATTGCAAATTTTCTCCCATTTTGTACGTTGCCTGTTCATTCTGATGATAGTTTCTTTTGCTGTGCAGAAGCTCTTTAGTTTAATTAGATCCCATTTGTTGATTTTGACTTTTGTTGCCATTGCTTTTGGTGTTTTAGTCATGAAGTCTTTGCCCATGCCTATGTCCTGAATGGTATTGCCGAGGTTTTCTTCTAGGGTTTTAGGTCTTACGTTTAAGTCTTTAATCCATCTCGAGTTAATTTTTGTATAAGGTGTAAGGAAGGGGTACAGTTTCAGTTTTCTACATATGGCTAGCCAGTTTTCCCAACATCATTTATCAGATAGAGAATCCTTTCCTCATTGCTTGTTTTTGTCAGGTTTGTCAAAGATCAGATGGTTCTAGCTGTGTGGCATTATTTCTGCGGCCTCTATTCTGTTCCATTCGTCTATATATTTGTTTTGGTACCAGTACCATGCTGTTTTGGTTTCTGTAGCCTTGTAGTATAGTTTGAAGTCAGGTAGTTTTGGGGGAACCAGCCCCCAATATTTCAATGTAGGTTCTTTCTATTTTCCCTAAGTGTCAGCCGGCTGAGAAATAGAAAGAGTACAAAAAGAGGAATTTTACAGCTCGGCCTCCGGGGGTAACATCACATATCGGTAGGACTGTGATGCCCACCTGAGCCGCAAAACCAGAAGGTTTTTATTAAGGACTTTAAAAGGGGAGGGGATGTACATATAGGGAGTAGGTCACAAAGATCATATGCATCAAAGGGCAAAAAGGAGAGCAAAGATCACATGTTTCTGAGGTCAATAAAGATCACAAGGCAAAGGGCAAAGCAAAGATCACAAGGCAAAAGGCAAAATAAAAAACTCCTGATAAGGGTCTATGTTCAGCTGGGTATGTATTGTCTTGATAAACATCTTAAACAACAGAAAACAGGGTTCGAGAGCAGAGAACTGGTCTGACCTCAAATTCACCAGGGTGGGTTTTTTCCCCACCCTAATAAGCCTAAGGGTACTGCAGCATACCAGGGCGTATTTCAGTCCTTATCTCAATGCATAAGATAGACACTCCCAGAGTGGCTGTTTATAGACCTACCCCCAGGAATGCATTTGTTTCCCAGGGTCTTAATTATTAATATTCCTTCTAGGAAAAGAATTCAGCGATATCTTCCCTACTTGCACATCCGGTTATAGGCTCTCTACAAGAAGAAAGATATGGCTGTATTCTGCCTGACACTGCAGGCAGTCAGACCTTATGATTGTCTTCCCTTGTTCCCTGAAAATTGCTGTTATTCTGTTCTTTTTCAAGGTGCACTGATTTCATATTGTTCAAACACACATGTTTTACACTCAATTTGTACAGTTTAACACAATAGAGGTCCTGAGGTAATGTACATTCTCAGCTTATGAAAATAACAGGATTAAGAGATTGCAGTAAAGACAGGCCTAAGAAATTATAAAAGTATTACTTTTGGGAACTGATATATGTCCATATTAAAATGAAATCTTCACAATTTATGTTCCTCTGCCACGGCTCCAGCCAGTCCCTCCGTTCGGGGTCCCTGACTTCCTGCAACAAGGCAGCATGATGCCTCCAGCTTTGTTCTTTTTGCTTAGGATTTTCTTGGCTATACAGGCTCATTTTTGGTTCCATATGAAATTTAAAGTGGTTTTTTTCTAATTCTGTGAAGAAAGCCAGTGGTAGCTTGATGGGAATAGCATTTAATCTATATATTACTTTGGGCAGTATGGCCATTTTCATGATATTGATTCTTCCTATCCATGAGCATGGAATGTTTTTCCATTTGTTTGTGTCCTCTCTTATTTTCTTGAGCAGTGGTTTGTAGTTCTCATGGAAGAAGTCCTTCATGTGCCTTGTCAGTTGTATCCCTAGGTATTTTATTCTCTTTGTAACAATTGTGAATTGGAGTTCACTCATGATTTGGCTGTTTGTCTATTATTGGTTTATAGGAATACTTGTGATTTTTGCACATTGATTTTTTATCCTGAGACTTTGCCGAAGTTGCTTATCAGCTTAAGGAGTTTTGGGGTTGAGATTATGGGGTTTTCTAAATATACAATCATGTCATCCGCAAACAGAGACAGTTTGACTTCCTCTCTTCCTATCTGAATACTCTTTATTTCTTTCTCTTGCCTGATTGCCCTGGCCAGAACTTCCAATACTGTGTTGAATAGGAGTGGTAAGAGAAGGCACCCTTGTCTTGTGCTGGTTTTCAAAGGGAATGCTTCCAGCTTTTGCCCATTTGATATGATATTAGCTATGGGTTTATCATAAATAGTTCTTATTATTTTGAGATATGCTCCATCAGTACCTAGTTTATTGAGAGTTTTTAGTATGAAGGGGTGTTGAAATTTATCAAAGGCCTTTTCTGCATCTATTGAGATAATCATGTACTTTTGGTCATTGGTTCTGTTTATGTGATGGATTACGTTTATTGATTTGTATATGTTGAACCAGCCTTGCATCCCAGGGATGAAGCCAACTTGATTTTTGCTGCATAGGCTTTTTGATGTGCAGCTGGATTCTTTTAGCCAATATTATATTGAGGATTTTTGCAGTGATGTTCATCAGGGATATTGGCCTGAAATTTTCTTTTTTTGTTGTGTCTCTGCCAGGTTTTGGTATCAGGATGATGCTGGCCTCATAAAATGAGTTAGGGTGGAGTCCCTCTTTTTCTGTTGTTTGGAATAGTTTCAGAAGGAATGGTAGCAGCTCCTCTTTGTACTTCTGGTAGAATTCGGCTGTGAATCCATCTGGTCCTGGGCTTTTTTTGTTTGGTAGGCTATTAATTACTGCCTCAATTTCATAACTTGTTATTGGTCTATTCACGGATTTTACTTCTTGCTGGTTTAGTCTTGGGAGGGCATATGTGTCCAGGAATTTATCAATTTTTTCTGGATTTTCTAGTTTATTCATGTAGAGGTGTTTATAGTATTCTCTGATGGTAGTTTATATTTCTGTGGGATCAGTGGTGATATCTCATTCATCATTTTTTATTGTGTCTATTTGATTCTTCTCTCTTTTCTTCTTTGTTAGTCTGGCTAGTAGTCTATATCTTCAAAAAACCAGCTCCTGGATTTATTGATTTTTGAAGGGTTTTTCATGTCTCTATCTGCTTCAGTTCTGCTCTGATCTTAGTTATTTCTTGTCTTCTGTTAGCTTTCGAATTTGTTTGCTTTGCTTCTCTAGTTCTTTTTTTTTTTTCTCTCTTAAATATAATTTTTTTTTTTTTATTATACTTTAGGTTTTAGGGTACATGTGCACAATGTGCAGGTTTGTTACATATGTATCCCTGTGCCATGTTGATTTCCTGCACCCATTAGCTCGTCATTTAGCATTAGGTATATCTCCTAATGCTGTCCCCGCCCCCCCCACCCCCCACCCCACAACAGTACCCGGAATGTGATGTTCCCCTTCCTGTGTCCATGAGTTCTCATTGTTCAATTCCCACCTATGAGTGAGAACATGCGGTGTTTGGTTTTTTGTCCTTGCGATAGTTTACTGAGAATGATGTTTTCCAGTTTCATCCATGTCCCTACAAAGGACACGAACTCATCATTTTTTATGGCTGCATAGTATTCCATGGTGTATATGTGCCACATTTTCTTAATCCAGTCTATCGTTGTTGGACATTTGGGTTGGTTCCAAGTCTTTGCTATTGTGAATAGTGCCGCAATAAACATACGTGTGCATGTGTCTTTATAGCAGCATGATTTATAGTCCTTTGGGTATATACCCAGTAATGGGATGGCTGGGTCAAATGGTATTTCTAGTTCTAGATCCCTGAGGAATCGCCACACTGACTTCCACAATGGTTGAACTAGTTTACAGTCCCACCAACAGTGTAAAAGTGTTCCTATTTCTCCACATCCTCTCCAGCACCTGTTGTTTCCTGA
>NW_026652279.1:8575958-8660717 GCF_009828535.3 Hylobates moloch | reverse complement strand
TGTGTGTCTCTGCACGTGAGATGGGTTTCCTGAATACAGCACACTGATGGGTCCTGACTCCTTATCCAGTTTGCCAGTCTGTGTCTTTTGATTGGAGCATTTAGCCCATTTACATTTAACGTTAATATTGTTATGTGTGAATCTGATCCTGTCATTATGATGTTAGTTGGTTATTTTGCTCATTAGTTGATGCAGTTTCTTCCTAGCCTCGATGGTCTTTACAATTTGGCATGTTTTTGCAGTGGCTGGAACCGGTTGTTCCTTTCCATGTTTAGTGCTTCCTTCAGGAGCTCTTTTAGGGCAGGCCTGGTGGTGACAAAATCACTCAGCGTTTGCTTGTCTGTAAAGTATTTTATTTCTCCTTCACTTATGAAGCTTAGTTTGGCTGGATAGGAAATTCTGGGTTGAAAATTCTTTTCTTTAAGAATGTTGAATATCGGCCCCCACTCTCTTCTGGCTTGTAGAGTTTCTGCCGAGAGATCAGCTGTTAGCCTGATGGGCTTCCCTTTGTGGGTAACCCGACCTTTCTCTCTGGCTGCCCTTAACATTTTTTCCTTCATTTCAACTTTGGTGAATCTGACAATTATGTGTCTTGGAGTTGCTCTTCTCAAGGAGTATCTTTGTGGCGTTCTCTGTATTTCCTGAATCTGAATGTTGGCCTGCCTTGCTAGATTGGGGAAGTTCTCCTGGATAATATCTTGCAGAGTGTTTTCCAACTTGGTTCCATTCTCCCCGTCATTTTCAGGTACACCAATCAGACGTAGGTTTGGTCGTTTCACGTAGTCCCAAATTTCTTGGAGGCTTTGTTCATTTCTTTTTATTCTTTTTTCTCTAGACTTCCCTTCTCGCTTCATTTCATTCATTTCATCTTCCATCTGCGATACCCTTTCTTCCAGTTGATTGCATCTGCTACTGAGGCTTCTGCAGTCTTCACGTAGTTCTCGAAACTTGCCTTTCAGCTCCTCCATCTCCTTTAAGCCCTTCTCTCCATTGGTTATTCTAGTTATCCATTCTTCTAATTTTTTTTCAAAGTTTTTAACTTCTTTGCTATTGTTTTGAATTTCCTCCCGTAGCTCAGAGTAGTTTGATCGTCTGAAGCCTTCTTCTCTCAACTCGTCAAAGTCATCCTCCATCCAGCTTTGTTCCATTGCTGGTGAGGAACTGCGTTCCTTTGGAGGAGGAGAGGTGCTCTGCTTTTTAGAGTTTCCAGTTTTTCTGCTCTGTTTTTTCCCCATCTTTGCGGTTTTATCTACTTTTGGGCTTTGATGATGGTGATGTACAGATGGGTTTTTGGTGTGGATGTCCTTTTTGTTTGTTAGTTTTCCTTCTACCAGACAGGACCCTCAGCTGCAGGTCTGTTGGAGTTTACTAGAGGTCCACTCCAGACCCTGTTTGGCTGGGTGTCAGCAGCGGTGGCTGCAGAACAGCAGATTTTCGTGAGACCACCAATTCAGCTGTCTGATAGTTCCTCTGGAAGTTTTGTCTCAGAGGAGTACCTGGCCCAGTGAGGTGTCAGTCTTTCCCTTCTTGGGGGGGTGCCTCCCAGTTAGGCTGCTCAGGGGTGAGGGACCCACTTTAGGAGGCAGTCTGTCCGTTCTCAGATCTCCAGCTGCGTGCTGGGAGAACCACTACTCTCTTCAAAGCTGTCAGTCAGACAGGGACATTTAAGTCTGTGGAGATTCTTTGCTGAGTTTTTGTTTGTCTGTGCCCTGCCCCCAGAGGTGGAGCCTACAGAGGCAGACAGGCCTCCTTGAGCTGTGGTGGGCTCCACCCAGTTCGAGCTTCCTGGCTGCTTTGTTTACCTAAGCAAGCCTGGGCAATGGCGGGCGCCCCTCCCCCAGCCTCGCTGCCGCCTTGCAGCTTGATCTCAGACTGCTGTGCTAGCAATCAGCGAGACTCCGTGGGCATAGGACCCTCCGAGCCAGGTACGGGATACAATCTCCTAGTTTGCCGTTTTCCAGGCCCGTTGGGAAAGCGCAGTATGAGGGTGGGACTGACCCGATTTTCCAGGTGCCGTCTGTTACCCCTTTCTTTGACTAGGAAAGGGAACTCCCTGACCCCTTGCGCTTCCCGAGTGAGGCAGTGCCTCGCCCTGCTTCGGCTCGCGCACAGTGTGCTTCACCGGCTGTCCTGCACCCACTGTTTGGCACTCCCTAGTGAGATGAAACCGGTACCTCAAGCAGAAATGCAGAAATCACCAGTCTTCTGTGTCGCTGGGGCTGGGAGCTGGAGACCGGAGCTGTTCCTATTCGGCCATCTTGGCTCCCCACCTTCTTCTCTAGTTCTTTTAATTGTGATGTTGGGGTGTTGATTTTTTATCTTTCCTGCTTTCTAATGTGGTCATTGAGTGCTGTAAATTTCCCTCTACACACTGCTTTAGCTGTGTTCCAGAGATTCTGGTATGTTGTATCTTTGTTCTCATTGGATTCAAAGAACTTATTTATTTCTGCCTTAATTTGGTTATTTACCCAGTAGTCATTCAGGAGCAGGTTTTTCAGTTTCCATGTAGTCGTGCAGTTTTGAGTGAGTTTCTTAATCCTGAGTTGTAATTCGATTGCACTGTGGTCTGAGAGACTGTTATGACTTCTTTTCTTTTGCATTTTCTGAGGAGTGTTTTACTTCCAGTTATGTGGTCAGTTTTAGAATAAGTGTGATGTGTTGCTCAGAAGAATGTATATTCTGTTGATTTTGGGTGGAGAGTTCTGTAGATGTCTATTAGGTTTGCTTGGTCCAGAGCTGAGTTCAAGTCCTGAATATCCTTGGTAATTTTCTGTCTCGATGATCTAATATTGACAGTGAGGTGTTAAAGTCTCCCACTATTATTGTAAGGGAGTCTAAGTCTCTTTGTAGGTCTGTAAGACCTTGCTTTATGAATCTGGGTGCTCCTGTATTGGGTGAATATATATTTAGGATAGTTAGCTCTTCTTCTTGCATTGATCCCTTTACTGTTATGTCATGGCCTCTTTGTCTTTTTTGATCTTTGTTTGTTTAAAGTCTGTTTTATCAGAGACTAGGATTGCAACCCTGCTTTTTTTTCACTCTTCATTTGCTTGGTAAGTATTCCTATATCCCTTTATTTTGAACCTATTTGTGTCTTTGCACATGAGATGGGTCTCCTGAATACAGCACATCAGTGCGCCTTGACTCTTTATCCAATTTGCCATGCTGTCTCTTTTAATTGGGGCATTTAGCCCATTTACATTTAAGGTTAATATTGTTATGTGTGAATTTGATCCTGTCATCATGATGCTAGCTAGTGATTTTGCACATTAGTTGATGCAGTTTCTTCATAGTGTCATTGTCTTTGTCTTTTGGTATGTTTTTGCAGTGGCTGGTACCGGTTTTTCCTTTCCATATTTAGTGCTTTCTTCAGGAGCTCTTGTAAGGCAGGTGACAAAAACTCTCAGCATTTGCTTGTCTGTAAGGGATTTTATTTCTCCTTTGCTTATGAAGCTTAGTTTGGCTGGATATGAAATTCTGGGTTGAAAATTCTTTTCTTTAAGAGTATTGAATGTTGGCCCCCATTCTCTTCTGGCTTGTAGAATTTCTGCAGGAAAATCACTGTTAGTCTGATGGGCTTCCTTTTGTAGGTAACTTGACCTTTCTGGCTGCCCTTAACATTTTTTCCTTCCTTTCAACCTTGGCGAATCTGACAATTATGTGTCTTCAGGTTGCTCTTCTCAAGGAGTGTCTTTGTGGTGGTCTCTGTATTTCCTGAATTTGAATGTTGGCCTGTCTTGCTAGGATGGGGAAGTTCTCCTGGATGGTATCCTGAAGTGTATTTTCCAACTTGGTTCCATTCTGCTTGTCACTTTCAGGTACACCAATCAATCATAGGTTTGGTCTTTTCACATAATCCCATATTTCTTGGAGGCTTTATTCATTCCTTTTTATTCTTTTTTCTCTAATCTTGTCTTCATGCTTTATTTCATTAAGTTGATCTTCAATGTCTGATATCCTTTCTTCCACTTGATCGATTCAGCTATTGATACTTGCATATGCTTCACGAAGTTTTCGTGCTGTGTTTTTCATCTTCATCAGGTCATTTATGTTCTTCTCTAAACTGGTTATTCTACTTAGCAGTTCTTGTAACCTTTTTTCCAAGGTTCTTAGCTTCCTTGCATTGGGTTATAACATGCTTCTTTAGTTTGGAGGAGTTTGTTATTACCCACCTTCTGCAGCCTACTTCTGTCAATTTGTCAAACTCATTCTCTGTCCAGTTTTTTGCCCTTGCTGGCAAGGAGTTGTGATCCTTTGGAGGAGAAGAGCCGTTCTGGTTTTTGGAATTTTCAGTATTTTTGTGCTGTTTTTTCCTCATCTTCATGGATTTATCTGCCTTTGATCTTTGATGCTAATGATGTTTGGATGGGGTTTTTGCTTGGTCATCCTTTTTGTTGATGTTAATGTTATTGCTTTCTGTTTGTTAGTTTTCCTTGTAACAGTCTGGCCCCTCTGCTTCAGATCTGCTGGAGTTTGCTGGAGGTCCACTCCAAACCCTGTTTGCATGGATATCACCAGTAGAGGCTGCAGAACAGCAAAGATTGCTGCCTGCTCCTTCCTCTGGAAACTTCCTCCCAGAGGGGAACCTGCCAGATGCCAGCCAGAGCTCTCCTGTATGAGGTGTCTGTCAACCCCTGCTGGGAGGTGTCTCCCAGTCAGGAGGCATGGGTGTCAGGGACCCACTTGAGGAGGCAGACTATCCCTTAGTAGAGCTCGAGTGCTGTGTTGGGAGATCTGCTGCTCTCTTCAGAGCCAGGAGGCAAGAATATTTAAGTCTGCTGAAGCTGTGCCCACAGCCACCCCTTCCCCAAAGTGCTCTGTCACAGGGAGATGTGAATTTTATCTATAAGCCCCTGACTGGGGCTGCTGCCTTTCTTTCAGAGATGCCCTGCCCAGTGAGGAGGAATCTAGAGAGGCAGTCTGGCTACAGCTGCTTTGCTGAGCTGCGGTGGGTTCCACCCCGTCTGAATTTCCCAGTGGCTTTGTTTACACTGTGAGGGGAAAACTACCTACTCAAGCCTCAGTAATGGTGGACACCCCTCCCCCCACCAAGCTCCAGCATCCCAGGTTGACTTCAGACTACTGTGCTGGCAGTGAGAATTTCAAGCCAATGGATCTTAACTTGCTGGGCTCCATAGGGGTGGGACCCACTGAGCAAGACCACTTGACTTCCTGGCTTCAGCTCCCTTTCCAGGGAAGTGAATGGTTCTGTTTCTCTGGCATTCAGGCACCACTGGGGTACGGAAAAAAACTCCTGCAGCTAGCTCAGTGTTTGCCCAAACAGTCACCCAGTTTTGGTCTTGAAACCCAAGTCGCCGATTGTGTAGGCACCCGAGGGAATCTTCTGGTCTGTGGATTGCAAAAACTGTGGGAAAAGCATAGTATCTGGGCTGGATAGCACCATCCCTCACAGCACAGTCCCTTATGGCTTCCCTTGGCTAGGGGAGAGTGTTCCCCCAGCCCCCTGCACTTCTCAGGTGCGGTAACACCCCACCTGGCTTCTGCTCACCCTCCGTGGGCTGCACCCACTGACTAACCAGTACCAATGAGATGAACCATGTACCTCAGTTGGAAATGCAGAAATCACCCCATCTTCTGTGTTGGTCTTGCTGGGAGCTGCAGACTGGAGCTGTTTCTATTTGGCCATCTTGCCAGATCCCTGTCAGTCTAGTGTATATTTTCAAAATGGTAGAAAAGAGGATTTTGAATGTTCATGACATGAAGAAATGATAAATGTTTGAGATAATGGATATGCTTACTACTCTGATTTGGTCATTACACATTGTATACGTGTATGGAAATATCACAGTATATGCCATTAAAATGTACAATTGTTACATGTCAACTAAAAATAAAAGGAAAAAATATTTGAACAAATGGAAAAGGCAGTCATGTAACTGCATTGAAAGGGAAATGCTAAAGTGTTGATTTCTTAATTTATGGATCTTAAGTTTTTAGTTAAACTTTTAAAAAAAGAAAGGATGCTAGAACTATTGGTTATCCACCTACAAAAGAACAGAGTTGGATCCCGTCCTCATGGCATAAACAAAAAAAATGAACTCAAAATATATAATAGGCCAAAATATAAGAGCTAAATCTATAACTGTTAGTCGAAAACATAGGGTAAATCTTCATGACCTTGGATCAGGCTATGGTTTCTTTCCTATGACATCAAAAGCCTAATTGACCCAAAAAAATAAATAAACTGGACTTTACTAAAATAAAATTTTATGTCTTGAAGGACACCATTAAGAAAGTAAAAAGACAACCCAGAGAATGAAAGAATGTGTTTGTAAATCTTTTGTATATAAAATACAAATATGATGTATATCATATGATAGGGACTTATCCAGAATATGTAAAGAATGCTTACAACTCAACAATAAAAAGACCAATTACCCAATCAAAAAATTGACAAAGGATTTTAACAGACATTTTCCAAAAAAAAAATACACAAATGGTCAATAATCACATGAAGAGATGCTCCACATCCTTAGCCATTAGGAAAATACAAGCCAAAACCATAATAAGATACCACTTTGCCCCCTGCTAGAATGCTTAAATTAATAAGTATATATAGCAAGCATTCGTGAGGATGTAGAGAAATTGAAGCCACAATGCATGGTTGGAGGGAATATAAAACAGTGCAAGCACTTAGAAAAACAGTTTGGCAGTGCCAAAATGTTACAGATGTGTTGCCACATGATCCAGCAATTCCACTCCTAGATATATACCCAAGAGAATTTGAAACATGCATCCATACAGATACCCATGGATATTCATAGCAGCATTATTCATCACAGCCAAAAAGTGGAAGCAACCCAAATGTTTATCAACTCATGAATGGATAAACAAAAGGTGATATATTCATACAATAAAATATTATTCAACAACATAAAGGAATGAAGTATTGTTCATCACGATCACTGATACATCATGATCAGTATCATTGATATGACATCATGGATTAACAACATCCAAAAGAACATTTCAAAGAATGATGTAAGGAAGCCAGTCACGAAGAAAAAACTCGTGATTCCATTTATCTAGAATGTTCAGAATTGACAAATCTTGGAGAAGAAAAGTAGATTCATGGTTACCTAGATCTAGGAGAAACTGAGGGAAAATGGGAAATTCCACCATTAGTGGAATTTAGGATTTCTTTTTGGGTGAGAGAAATGTGCTAAGATTAATTGTGGTGTTGGTTTGCATAAGTGTAAATATACTAAAAATCATTAAACTACATACTTTAAATGGCCAAATTATATGACATGTGACTTAGATCTTAATAAAACTGCTTTTAAAAAATAAACCTATATGTATAGGGGTCTTAGTCTCATGTCTGTGAACCTCTTGTCTGGAGCTAACCACCCAGTATAGTACCTCCTAGCCACATGTGGCTCTTTAAATGTAAATTAAGTTAAAAATTCAGTGCCTCATTTGCATCTGCCGTGTTTCAAATGCTCAATAGCCACATGTATTCCATGGCTGCCATACTGAACTGTGTGGATATGAACACTTCGTCACAGAAAAGTTCCCTTAGCAAAAGCCTAGAATATACATGGTGAAGTGTTCACTGGATCCACGAAAACCTGGAAGCGTATCTGAAACCTTGAACATATTTGCACTTTTTTCTGGGCAGAGGTATAAAGCTTTCATAAGATTCTCAAAGGAGTTAAGTGCCAGGGTGAACACAGCATTTTCTATAACCACTAACCGGAGCTATTAAAAAAAAACAAAGTAATGTCCCACTAATCCTGTAACAAACTAAAATTTTACTTTATTTGAGGGTCTGATCTTACTACCTATTAAAGAATCTGGAGGAGTCATTTTTGTTAGCACTGTGCTTCTTTTACCTGAGAAACAAAAAGAATTCATAGAAATCTTATTAAATTATTTCTCCCTTAATAAATGAGAACACACAAATAAGTATTACCCAGAGCAGTAATCATTATGCCGTAACCAGCACTTGTGAGGCTCAGAAGGATGTTGACCCACAAAGGAAAGTGAAAGCAAATGTCACACTGAATTTGAATTGACATGAAAATGGGCATATTGATGAATGATAACGATGAGAACAGCCACAGTGGTGGAGAGGCTGGAACAATACAGAAAGTACAGGAAAATCTGAAGGACCGCTCATGGCATTCACAAGGTATAAGTGCTGCAGCACAGTCCTTTGAAGCTCTGGCCTCAGAACGAAGGTAAATTCTGGGGGGAGTCCCTCAGAGAAAGGTCATCACAAATCACACATTATTGTGGAGATGCAAAGACTTAGTATCTGAAACTCTTTAATTTCATCTGGCATAGTATGCTATCGCCAGCTTGGCGGAAAAAAAAAAAAATTGAAATCCGCCACCACAGCTGTCCCTTACCGCTGTTTGTTTCTAAAATATCAACACCTGGCACCCCACAGTTGTGCTCTCAAAACCAGGAATCAAGCATGGAAACAGTAAGCACGTGTGACTGTGGCTGACAAATGGCTTGTGTCAAATTCTTGGGAGATAAATATGCGACCCCCGCCCACGGAGGCTGCACAGATGGATCTTCTTATAAATCCAATCTCCAGTCAAAGCCACTCTTTGCTTAGGTCACAAGAACTCTAGCTTTTACCTCTCAATGATGAGAAGCCGACATTAAGGACAACGACCCCCCGACCCCTGCCCCACTAAATCATACCACGGGGAAGACCCCAGATCATTAAGTCAAATGCAAAATCATGGGACATGCTGGTGGCTCATGGTCCAGACATCAGATGTCATACACACACAGTAGCCTCAGTCATTCTTGACAGTGCCATTTCAAAGGGGGAAAATGGTTTTTTTTATCCTTTTGGCATAATATTCAGTTAATATTTCAACATTTGCAAGAAACCACAATCCACTTTCTTTTTCTTTACGATTCACCTTGAATTTCTTAATATGACAGAGTAGTTAAAAGCTTGAATCTTAAGTGGAGGCCTAGCTGTGACCTCTAGCTCTGCTGCTCCCTAGCTGTGTGACCTTGGGCACAGCACTCTCTCACTCTGAGCTTTAATTTCTTTATCAGGAAAATAGCAAGAGTAATAGTATCTGTTTTGAAAGACAGTGAGAAGTAAATAATATGATTTGTGTATAGTTCACGACAGTGCCTGGTTCAATGTCAGAACTCAAGGGTTGGCAGGTATTGTAAAGCCTCAAAGTGGTGTTGATGGCTTTTCATATATTATCTCATTTCATCTTAGTCATGTTAACTGATGAAATCAGAAAAATTAATGATTGGGAAAAAATATGTTCTGAAATTGTTTTTGAAAGAAAAACCCCATTGGTATAGGAAAACATGTCTTAGTATTTCTTATACCTTTATAATTTTGTGTGTGTGAGTTTCTGTGATATTTGAAAGAAGTAAGTTTTCCCATCAATAATGTTCTGTCATCCTGTCTGATGAGATTAGCTCCAGGTAAATTTGATCAGAGTACTTTGATATTTAGCCTTTCACTGAATGAACTGACCGTTTTGCTCAGCACAGGGCCACTGACTACAGGGCTGGGAGGTGACGTCATTAAGTTGCAAAAGGGATGAACCCCAGAATAAGCAGAAACAGAGCAGGAGTTACTTTAGGAGACTCGTGGGTTGGGTGGCCTTTGGAAGTCAAAGAAGTATAAGATGAGGAAATAAGATGAAAAGATAGGCCGGAGCACGGTGGGTCATGCCTGTAATCCTAGCACTTTGGGAGGCGGAGGTGGGTGGACCACCTGAGGTCAGGAGTTTGAGACCAGCCTGGCCAACATGGTAAAACCCCATCTCTACTAAAAATACCAAAAATTAGCCAGGTGTGGTAGCAGGCACCTGCTCCCAGCTACTCGGGAGGCTGAGGCAAAAGAATTGCTTGAACCTGGGAGGCGAAGGTTGCATTGAGCCAAGGTCATGCCACTGCACTCAATCCTGCGCAACAAGAGCAAAATTCTGTCCCAGAAAAAAAAAAAAAAAGAAAGAAAAGAAAAGATAAATACTTTTCAGGATTCAAACTGTTTATTTCAAATGACAGTTGTATTTTTTTTTATTTGTTCCTCTTTGGCAATGTATCTGAACTTGAAACTGTAAAGTTTGAATAGTTGCCAACAAAATAACCCAATAAGCTTTATGATTCATTTTGCTTCATTTCCTTTGAAGATCCAAATTAATCTGAACTCAGTTATAAATAGCTAAAAATTAAATGATACAAATTGCTCACCTCCTTGGGATTGGTCCATAACTAGGTTCCAGTCAGGTAACAGAAGAGCTATTTGATAATCCTGACCTTTGGAGTTCTCCTCTTGAATATAAGGTTATTATAGGCATGAGAAACAGCCTGAGTCTTTCATAACACGCTCACTGTAAGATTTCTACTTCAAGAAGTCCATTTGGAACTCCACTCTGTTTACTAATCTGTATGAGGAAAATGTCTTCATTTTCAGAAAAAAAAGAGGCCTCAAGATACATCTACTCAATTCCTCAGTAATTTCTAAGGCACATTTTTTCCATTTAGAACCTTATGACTTAGGAGAGGAACACTCAAAGACCCTCTCTACTCCATCTTACACATTTGAAATAAGTTCAGAGAGGGAAAGTGACTTACCCAAGGTCACACAGACTTTTTGTCATTGAGCTGGATCTAGCAGTTAGGTCTTCTGATTCTTGGTTCAGTATTCCATTCGGTTAATAAAACAAATGCAGAAAGAGTTTGGGGGACATTTTTAATGTATTTTGTTTCTGGAATAATACAGTCACATTGACTTTCATCAGCAGGCTTACTAAATCCTACCTAATTGTTCCCCTTTATTACCAACAATGCTTCTATAAAGTGACTTGAGATACATGTAATTAAATGTTAACGGGAACATAGAATAACTGAATATGTAATTGTGGTGTACCAGTTAGGGTTACATGGTTACACGGAACAAAAACTGGACAACTTAAGCCAAAAACGAATATGTTGAAGGACACGAGGGATCACACAGAGTCAAAGCAACACTTAAAGAACAAGATCCAGAAGGGCACAAAGCAGGGTAGTACTGGGGTCTGGTTTTCCAGGTAACAGAATTGGATCAAGCTTCTTCAACTCAGTGCAACTGGCCCTTCATATTTGTAGATTCAGCATCTACAGATTCAACCAACTACAGATTGCAAATTTTCAGGAAAAGTCAATAAAAATAACAATACAACAATTAAAAAAGATAATATGTCCTTTGTAGGGACATACATGAAACTGGAAAACATCATTCTCAGTAAACTATCGCAAGGACAAAAAACCAAACACCGCATGTTCTCACTCATAGGTGGGAATTGAACAATGTGAACTCATGGACACAGGAGGGGGAACATCACACTCCGGGGACTGTTGTGGGGTGGGGGGAGGGGGGAGGGACAGCATTGGGAGATATACCTAGTGCTAAATGACGAGTTAATGGGTGCACATGGATACATATGTAACAAACCTGCACATTGTGCACATGTACCCTAAAACCTAAAGTATAATAATAAAAAAAAGATAATACAGCATAACAACTGTTACATAGCATTTACATTGTATTAGGTATTATAAGTAATCTAGAAATGACTTAATGTATACGGGAGGATGTAGGTAGGTTATATGCAACTATTATGCCATTTTATAGCAGGGACTTGAGCATCTGTGGACTCTCATACCTGCTGGGGCAGATGCCAAGGATGAATGTATGAAGTTTTCATTGATGTTGAAGTTTTTTGTCCATGTGTGACTCTGCTCAAAATTTGAATTTCCAAGAGGATGACTCTGAATGGCGGAACTCAGGGCACTTACCTGTCCTCTGACATCAAAGCAAGACTGTGCATCTTGGGGAAACAGGAGATTAGGTGCTTTGAAAGAAGTTCAGGATGCAGTTACCAGTGGAAGGGTGAGAGGACACTGGACAGTGAAAATCACCTCTATCTCTCTTGGCTTCCCTTTAGAGTGGTAATACAGTACTCTTTGGCAAAACCTCTCAAAGTCCAAGCATCTTTAATTCAAGCACATCTTTTAGAAGATGTGACATAAGGACAGGGACAACTTTCTATGTTTCTTTAATGTTCTCCCCCCACCATCCTGTCTCCTCTCTTGTACCACAACCGGGACTTAATAGGCACTTATTATTAGATTGATATGGACTGAACCACTCAACTAAAGTCATTTGCCTATTGAACCATTGCTCATGGAATGAGACTATTCCATGAGGTTTATAGTCTTATGGACTATTACAGCCAGGAGAGCTACTTCGTAGACAGTTGAAGTAAATATGGAATCTGCAGTGTCGTGGGAGCACATCATTTAGTTTATTTGTATCATCAATATCAATGCTAGGAGGACTCAAAAGCACATGTGCCAAAGCCAGATTACCCAAAGTTGAGTAAATTGTGCCATTAACCACCTACATAATTTTAGACAAGTTATTTAAACTCTGTGTGTCTCAGATTCCTCATCTGTAAAAATGGAGTTAATAAGCATCTATTTTATATTTTATTGAGGAGTAGACAACTTAATATACTAGAGTACCCAGTTGATGACAACTTAGTTGCTGTCATCATCACCATTATCAACATCATCATGGAAACTTTCAGACATTTTAGTTGACATTTGGGTCAGGATGGGTTGCTTTTTTCCAGTTTCTGTGCCCTTTTTGGGATGTGGCATAACATGGATTGTAACAAGATAATGTTTAATAATCTAACTACATTTGCAACTTGTGCTAAATGTTTGCTTTTTCCTCTTAAGCTCTTCCTTAAAAATTGCCTTGACAATTTTTACTTTCTTTGTAAATACAAAATTTATAAGCAGAATCAGCGAAACTCAAGGAGGGTCTGCATTTATTTCTTTCTAAGGGTTTGGATCTGCATTTACAATGGCTGCACATTTAATCAGTGAATTGTGTTGTGATTATTCACTGCCCATTAATCAGCTTGCCCCCCTAAAAGGTGACAAATGGTGGTTCCTTTTACGTTTCAAAGAGGCCAGTTTAATCTGGGCCTTCTGTTGCTTTGTTAGGGAAATCAAACTCCCAGAATTGTTCTTCGGCTTTCTCTTGTTGCTCAGAGGTCGTGGGAAAGTCGATGTGAGAGCGGCAGTGTGATTCATCATCGCCTGATGAAATAGTGTGACACCTAGAAACCACGTTCTAACCAGTGGCACTCACATTCTCTGTCTGTCTGTTAAATCATCTACTAGAAAGTAAATGCAGTGGTGACTCTGAGCAGGATAGGTAATATGTGGTCACTCCCAGTGTTAAAGCTGTTTCCAACTAGAGTGATATAAGCGACAGAAGATGATGGGGCTTTTCAACCCCAGTTTGTGTCTGCCTCTATGAAGAACATTTTTAGAACCTTCCTTCTTTCCTTGAGTCTTTACTTTTTATGCATTTGCAATAAAGATGATAAAATAACTGCATAAGTAAAACTTTGCAGTCCATGTCAAAGAACAGCCTACTCCGAAAGAAGGTGTTTAAAAATGGCCCTGTGAGCAGCTGTCTACATCTTGTAGATTTTTATGCTCAGGGGATGTTCTGCACAATGAATTTCATTATACAGTAAATGTTCTCATTTTGCAGAAATTAGAGAATTGTCTCTTGGAGACAAACTTCAGTCTCTTGATTAGTGGTCAGCTTGGTGACTTGTATCTCCTCTCCTTTTTCTGGCGGAGCACCTTCCTTGAGTCTCAGAGAGGAAAGAAACTTTGATCTTAGAGGCAGAAATGTATCTGGAAAAAGTGTCCAGTTATGACAACTACATGCTTAAACGCCTTCAGTGTACAACCCCTTTCTGCTCAAAACTACATACCTTTCTTTTTTCTCCTTTCTTTCCATTCTCTCCTTCCCCTTCTTCCCTCTTCCTACTCTCCTTCCCTCTTCCCGGGGACTCTCCTTCCCTTTCCTCTGTCCCCTCGCCTCCCCTCCCTTCCCTCCCTCCCCTCCCCTTCCTCCCTCCCTCCCTCCCTGTCTTCCTTCCTTCCTTCCTTTTTTCCTTCCTTCCTTCCTTCCTTCCTTCCTTCCTTCCTTCCTCCCTCCCTTCCTTCCTTCCTCCCTCCCTCCCTCCCTTCCTTCCTCCCTCCCTTCCTCCCTTCCTTCCTTCCTTTTTCTCAGCATCTTGCTCAGATCCTTATGCTGGATGTACTACACCCAGGTTGTAGCACAGTGGCATGATCACAGGTCACGACAACCTCGACCTCCCCGCATTCAGGTGATCCTCCCAACTCAGCCTCCCGAGTAGCTGAGACCACAGGTGTGTGCCACCATGCCCAGCTAATTCTTTGTACTTTTTGTAGATACGGGGTTTTGTCCTTTGCCTAGGCTGGCCTCAAACTCTTAGGCCCAAGAGATCCACCCACCTCAGCCTCCCAAAATACTGGGATTACAGGTGTGAGCCACCATACCCGGACCTTCTTTTGTTTCCTCCTTTCTTCCTTCCCTCTCTCCTTCCTTCCTTACACTTATTAAGCATTTACTTTAAACTCCTATATGTCCCTCTGTACTAAACCCCTCAGAAAGAGAATAAGACAAGGTCCTGTCCCCTGCCTTCATTTTGCCCAGAGACAACTGGGGAAACAGACAAGTAAACTAACATGAAAAGGTTGGAGCCTCACTATTCCAAGTGTGATCCCCTAGGAACTTGTTAGAAATACACAATCTCGGACCCACTCCAGACCTACCACGTATTTGCAAGTTTCCCAGGTGATCTTGTTAGACGTATGTGCAAAGTGCTGTACTGTGAAAGGCTAGGGTCCAGACAGCCAAGTGAGGGCACAGGCTGTGAAGCCATCTTAACTCTATGAGTTCCTTGTCTTCCCATGCACGATCCCTAGCAACCCTGCTGTCCAGTTAGCACTGTTGTCCCCAGGACCATGCAGCTGCACGGTGCCAAGGGTGTGGGGGAAAAGTAGATCGAACTCTGCAGACTGCAGGCCACAACTCCAGGGGGTGTGACTCACACCCCATTATATGCAACACCATTAGGTATCCCTAAGGCAAAGAATAAGCCTTTTGCTCTTCTACTCACCCACAATTCCTACAGAGGGAAGGGAAAAACTTAGGTCAAAGGTCAAAGACCCTGAATAGCAGATTAAGTGAGGTTGATCTGGTTATATGTATTTCTCTAATAAGTTTTCTGTTTTCACCCTTGTACTTCTAATACTTCTTTGAAAATCTGATGAAAGTTATGTGTCTTTTTCCCAAACACAGAGGGAAGATACATGAATTTATACATCCTTTAGGACATTTATAGGACCCCTCAAATCCAATTCAGGACCCTCTTAGGTTCATCTTTCTCCAGGAGGTTAAGAACTACTGACTTGCAGAAACGTTTGATGGATTTATAATGGCTACATTTTCTACAGCATATTGAAAGCTTTTACTCCATGCCAGAAATTATACTGAGCAATTTCCAAACATTATATTGATTAATGCTTGCAAAAGTACTGTCTGGTAGGCCTGTATCAACATCATTTTACAGATGAGGAAACTGAAGGATAGAGAGGTTTTCAAATTGTCCAAGGTCATACCCTACAAAAAGACAGAAGTGGAAATCAAACACCAATCTATTAGACTGCAGCACATATGCAACTTCACCACACAACTGTCTCCTCAGGATAAAATACTACCTTTGAAAAAAAGGCAGCAAATATGTGTAATGTCTTTGAGCTGTATACTTAAAAACGGCTGGAATAGGCCGGGCGCGGTGGCTCACGCCTGTAATCCCAGCACTTTGGGAGGCCGAGGCGGGCAGATCACGAGGTCAGGAGATCGAGACCATCCTGGCTAACACAGTGAAACCCCATCTCTACTAAAAATACAAAAAATTAGCCTGGCGAGGTGGCGGGCGCCTTTAGTCCCAGCTACCCGGGAGGCTGAGGCAGGAGAATGGCATGAACCCCGGGGGGCGGAGCCTGCAGTGAGCCGAGATCGCGCCCCTGCACTCCAGCCTGCGCGACAGCAAGACTCTGTCTCAAAAAAAAAAAAAAAAAAAGGCTAGAATAATAGATTTTATATTATATAAATAAAGCAACAACCAAGAATATACACCTCACAGAGCATGATGCTTGGAAATGTTCAATTTTTCCAAGTCCCTCTAGACTCCTTGATTCACCACCCTTTTTCTTAAAAAGTAATGAAATACTGGCTGGGTGTGGTGGCTCATGCCTGTAATCCCAGCACTTTGGGATGCCAAGGCAGGTGGATCACCTGAGGTCGGGAGTTGGAGACCAGCCTGACCAACGTGGAGAAACTCCATCTCTACTAAAAATACAAAATTAACCGGGTGTGGTGGCGCATGCCTGTAATCCCAGCTACTAGGGAGGCTGAGGCAGGAGAATCGCTTGAACCTGGGAGGTGGAGGTTGCAGTGAGCTGAGATAGCACCATTGCATTTTCCAGCATGGGCAACAAGAGTGAAACTCTGTCTCAAAAAAAAAAAAAAGTAATGAAATACCAAACCAAAATTTAGGCATCTCTGTCCCTTGCTCACCACCACTGAAAACCGTAACTACAGAATGACCAAACTACAGACCCATCTAAAGCCCTCAAGTACTGTTTATAGGATAGACTTTCAACTTATGGTTACCCTCAAGTATGCCAGATATTTGAAATATTCATGTAGGCCTTTCAAGTTACAGAACTTTTTCTTATTTCAATTGGTTTTCGGGAATAGGTGGTATTTGGTTACATGAATAAGTTCTTTAGTGGCGATTTCTTAGATTTTGGTGCACCCACAATCCAAGCAGTGTACACTGTACCCAATGTGTATTCTTTTATCTCTCACCCCTCCCACCCTTTTCCCCAAATCCCCAAAGTCCACTGTATCATTCTTATGCCTTTGCATCCATACAGCCTAGCTTCCACTTATGAGTAAGAGCATGTGATGTTTGATTTTCCATTCCTGAGTTACTTCAGTTAGAATAATGGTCTCCAATTCCATCCAGGCTGCTGTAAATACCATTATCTTGTTCTTTTTTATGGCTGAGTAGTATTCCATGGTGAGTGTATATGTATATATATTTTATATATACATTATATATATGTTTTATGTATTTTATATATAATATATGTTTTATATATTTTATATACATATATGGCTGAGAAGTATTCTGTGGTATATAAATATGCGATATATATATATCACATGTTCCTTATCCGCTCATTGCTTGATGGGCATTTGGGCTGGTTCTATATTTTTGAAAATTGTGAATTGTGCTGCTAGATCTCCAATTTGATCAAGTTATAGAACTTTTAAAGAAATATCATTGCTCTTTATTCTATCCGTAACTAGCAATATGAGAAATCCTGTCGAATTGCAATGTTTAAGTATTTTATTCCCAGTGTTAAGGGCCACCTAGAGGAGTGGTTTAAGAGCGTGGATTCCGACTGGTTTAAATCCTGCATTATTAGTTCTGCAGTCTGGGGCAAGTTTTACCCTTTATATGGCTTCATTTCCTTTTCAGTAAAATGGAGATAATAATGAGATAAGCCTTCCAGGGTGGTTGTGATGATTAAATGTGATGATACAGTAAAATTTCTTGTAGAATGCCAGGTCCACGTAGAGTGAGTGCTTAACAAATAATAGTGTTGGTGAGAAGGGGATGATGATATCGTTATTCAGATTCCGAAGAGTCTCCTGAATCATTCAGCATGTCTTCTCATGACTTACTTCCTTCAATAATCCATTCCTGTGACTTTGACCTCTGTGGATTTTCGTTATTGACAAAATAAGCACCTTTTCCATTTTTTGAAGAATAATTGAAGAACACCAAAACGCACATATCTAGAATGAATAAGTTGATGCGTTGATGTTTGTATTTGCCTATGAAACTATCACCACAATCAAGATAATGAACATATCCATCACCCCCAAAAGTTTCTTTGTACCCCCTTTGTTATCCCTCCCTCCCTCTCCCAACACCAACCCCAGGCAACCACTGATCTGCTCTCTGACAGATTCCTCTTGAGATATATTAAAGCATACTGAGGCTTCCTCTGCATTTTGTATTTGACTGAGCATATCATTTTGCCTTCTCCTTAAACATAATTGCACATTTAGCTTCTGTTAAAAGTGACAAGGGTTTCTGATGGGCAGGTGTTCAGCAACGTAGCCTTTCAAGATACATAATAGCCTTTCAAGATACATAAATAAAATATGCCAACCTCTCCTCACTTTGAATTTCCATGAGTTATCCTGACAAATTTCGCAGATTCTCCTGCTGTTGTTTGTGTTGCCTGCTGTGTTACCAGCAGTCCTCTGCTTACCAGATATATTTTTGTTTCAGGATTGCATCACAGTATTATCATTTTAGAAAACACCTGAAATGTTTTCTAAATGCGTAAAGCAACTGTCAGGTGTCCCCAGGTTCAGTTAAGATTCACAGGACCACCGTGAGGTGTCCCTTCTAGAAATGGGTCCATTTACTTAATATGCAGGGGAAGATGATGATGTCACAATTTATTTCTCTTCTTTGAATTTTTTTTTTCATTTCAGTTGTTAGATGCATCTCAATTTCAAAAACATTAAATATGAAAGGAAAGATGTGCATCTTAGGGCCCAAGAAAGGTGGTAACTCTCAACTGTCATTTGGTACTCTTATTTTGTTTTTGTTTTGTTTAAATGATTTTCTTCCAATGGGGAGATGTTGGTCAAAGGGTATAAAGCCTCATTTAGACACGATGAATATGCTCTGGAGATCAATTATACAGCATGGGGATTATAGTTAATAATAACGAAATGGATACTTGAAAATTACCAAAAAAGTAGATCTTAATTGTTCTCACCACAAAACATTTTACATATATATACATATATATATGTGTATATATATATATATATGTATATATATATATATGTAAGTGGATGGATATGTTAGTTTGATTTAATCATTTTACAGTATACACATATATCAAATATCACATTGTACTCTGTAAATACATACAACTTTTATTTGTGCCAGTTAGACTTTAACTATAAATTACATTTCTTTATACCCAATATAAGGCCTAACACATGGCTCAAATGCATACGGACCCGCATACACAGAAAGAAAATTGAACTTTATTTAATCTATTCTTCTCATTTTGCAGAAAGGCAAAAAATGATAAATACCATGCCTGGGTTCACATAGTCTTTACAGAGTCAGGATTTGATTCTAGATTCCCTAATTCTCTGTCTACTGGTCATTTTAGCACAGGTAGGATGGAAGCTAGGAAATGACATTTTGAAAGCTCCCCAGGCAGGTAATTCTTATATTCACTAGGATTTGACTTGCTGCACACAAGTTTCTCAGAATTTGCACACTTGGTAATTCTAGTTTCAGCAATTCGAGAGATAGCGGGTATATGGATATAATTGCTTATAATTTTGCTGAGTCACTTAGTGGAATTATACTACAGGCTATAAAACAAATATTTGAGTATGAGTCAACTACCTAGTGACTGAGGCTTACTGATCACCCTACATCCACATTTAAATTCTGCGTCATTCATTCATTCATTTGTATATTCATTCATTTAGTCATTCAGCTCTTGTTTTTCACCAGGCACTACCGTAGGATTCAGACACCATTATGAGAATGCAGTGCTGAGTAAGACTGGCAAAGTTCCTGACTTCTTGTGCAGAAGAGGTAAACAATAAATAAATAATAAGGCAGGCAAATAATGCTGCAATTGCAAGCCTTAACAAAGATTGCAAAGGAAAATAAGAGGAAGTTGTATTCATCCTGAAACCTGAAGGAGGAGCAGAAATCATAGGTGAAGAGTAACTCTTGACAACATATCTCAATATTTTATTTGGATACAAACACAATGTACTATTAATATTTAATCTTGACTCATACTCCATAGTTCTAAAAACTAGAATGTGCGTAGTGTTTTTATTCCAGCTATTATGTTCCAGATGCCTAAAAGACTCTAAGTAAACATTTTAGAGATGCTTTGGGAAGCAGCAGAACGCCTTTGAAAGGAACTTGCTCATGAGCTGAAGTCCTGATTGTTTTCTTCTGTATCCCCAGCCCTGCCTTAGCAATGAGTATATCGTGAGTCTGGCAACCCTCCTTAAGTGTCTGAAGGAACCCTTAAATGTTGGTCATCTTTACTGCATTATAGAGTAAGATAGCTTTCAGAAGTGTTTGGGAGGTTTCAGCCCCTATCTCTTGTGCAAATTGAGTATCTGCTCTAATATACCCAAGCCTGTCATGGAATTTCTTTGAGTTTCATCCCAAGGAAGCTGTCTCCAATCATTTCTTCCTCCTCCAAGCATTTCACCTTACATTTAGTACTCTTTTATCCACACCCTTTGTGGAATGTGTGAGTTAATTTCATTCTCTAGTACATATTTGGATGAATAGGTTTAAATTATTTGTTTTATAGACTCTTGTAGTTACAAAAATGTACTTTAGGCTGGGCACAGTGGCTCACATGTGTAATTCCAGCACTTTGGGAGGTCGAGGCCGGCAGTTCCCTTGAGGTCAGGAGTTCGTGACCAGCCTGGGCAATATGGTGAAACCCCGTCTCTGCTAAAAAATACAAAAATTAGCCAGATGTGGTGGTGGAAGCCTGTAGTCCCAGCTACTCAGGAGGCGGAGGCAGGAGAATGGCTTGAACTCGGGAGGCGGAGGTTGCAGTGAGCCAGGATCACGCCACTGCACTCCAGCCTGGGCGACAGAGCAAGACTCCATCTCAAAAAAAAAAAAAAAAAAAGAACTTTAGTCTTTACAATTTGAGGTGAAACATATTAAACGTACCCAAAGACATATGAATATCAGATTTAAAAAAGTTTTTGAGAGTCACATCTAAAGAATTTTCACTACAGGTTTGGAGCCAGCTGCCTAGATTCAAATCCTGGCTCTGTCATCTTCCTTGCTGTGTGACTGTGGGTAAGGTATGAAACTTCTTTGTGCCTCAGTTTCTTCCTATGTACAATGTGTTGTACAATACTTATGTGCAATGCTTATGTAATAGCATTAGGGTTGTTATCAGAATATAGCAAAATGAAATTGGGTAGTGCATGTCTAGTACTCAGATTAGTGCCTGGTGAATAATAAGCCCTGAATAAATTAACAGGTATCATTATTTTCTCTGGTCTGTTAACTAGTAGTACCTGATAAGACAGGATGAAATCCTCTGAGAAGTGAATCTCATTTGTTCATACAATACTATGGAAATGTTGCTGTCTTTCTCTGTATCAACATCGGCCCTTAATTTTGAAACATTTAAATTCCTTCTTTGTGAACTCCAATGAAAATAAATATTTTTTAAAAAGACCAATTTCAATGGTGCCATTCAAGCAATTATGTGCAAATCGTTTCAGATTCTTTAGAAATGATTGTTCCCAGAATTGCCAAAAAAAAAGAAAAAAAAAGTACCTGAGCTACATAGAGGGGTTGCTCCTCCATGCACAAATTATTGAAAGGTTAACAACAGTAATAATAATAAACCACTAACTCATAAGCCTTTATTCTATATGTATGTTAGTCTGTTCTCAGCCTGCTATAAAGAAATACCTGAGACTGGGTAATTTATAAACAAAAGAGGTTTAATCGGCTCACGGTTTTGCAGGCTATATAGGAAGCATGGTACCAGCATCTGCTGAGCTTCTGGGGAGGCCTCAGGAAACTTACAATCATGGCAGAAGTCAAAAGAGGAACATGCATATCACATGGTCAGAGCAGGAGCAACAGAGTGAGGGGGACGGCCACACAGGTTTAAGCAACCAGATCTCACAAGAACTCACTATCGGCCAGGCACGGTGGCTCACGCTTGTAATCCCAGCACTTTGGGAGGCCGAGGCGGGTGGATCACGAGGTCAGGAGATCGAGACCACGGTGAAAGTCCGTCTCTACTAAAAATACAAAAAATTAGCCGGGCGTGGTGGCGGGCGCCTGTAGTCCCAGCTACTCGGAGCGGCTGAGGCAGGAGAATGGCGTGAACCCGGGAGGCAGAGCTTGCAGTGAGCCGAGATTGCGCCACTGCACTCCAGCCTGGGCGACAG
This sequence comes from Hylobates moloch, assembly GCF_009828535.3. NCBI lineage: Eukaryota > Metazoa > Chordata > Mammalia > Primates > Hylobatidae > Hylobates > Hylobates moloch. Next base: position 8,638,729 of record NW_026652279.1, on the reverse strand, counting down.
AGAGAGACTCTGTCTCAAAAAAAAAAAAAAAAAAAGAACTCACTATCACGAGGACAGTACTATGAGGGATGGTGCTAAGCCATTCATGAGAAATCCACCCCCAGGATCAGCTCACCTCCTACCAGGCCCCACCTCCAACACTGGGGATTACATTTCAATATGAGATTTTGGCAGGAACACACATCCGAACTATAGCAGTATATATTTTACTTTATTAGTTTTTCCCCTTTTTCCCCTTTTTGCCCTCCCCCTACCACCCCTTATCTCTTCAGGATAATAAATTGAGAGAAAATATGATATTTTTAAATTAGTATGTAATGTTTTGTCATATAGAAAAGCCAGTTCACTTAATTCTGTCTATTTGACAAATGGCAATAATTGATTTTTTTAAATGTTAAGCCAACCTTGACTTCCTAGAATAATCCCTGCTAGGTCAAGATAGAGCATTTATTTTATATGCTGCTGGATTCACTTTGCTAAGATTTTGTTCAGGACTTTAAATCTATGTTCACGACGTATGTTTTTCTCTTTGTAATATCTTTGTCAGATTTTGATGACAGGATTATACTAGCCTTATGTGTTTAAAAATATTCTTTCTACTTTATTTTCTAAAAGACTTTGTGCATTATTGGTATTATTTCTTTAATAGCTAGGATTTACTAATAAAACTATCTAGGTTTGGAATTTTCTCTATAGAAAGTTTTCTCACAACTAATTCAATGTCTTTAGTAGAAATAGAGATATTCAAATTTTCTGTTTCATATTTTTTCAGTTCCAGTAAGTCATATTTTTCAAAGAACTTGTCTATTTTCTTATTTTTTTAATTTCATGGATTAAGTTATTTATAATTTCTTGATTATCATTTCAATGTCTATAGAATAACTTCTCCTGGTTATTCTAGAATAATATTCCTGGTACTGGTAATTCGTATTCTCTCTTTATACACACACATATCTTTCTAGTTAGAGATTTGGCTTTGTTGATTTTCCCAATTAAGTGTATGTTTTCTGTTTCATTGGCTGCCAACTTTTATGATTTTCTTCATCTTACTTACTTTGACATTACTTTGTTCTTCTTTTACTAATTTATTAACTGAAAACTTAAATCATTGATTTTAAGCCTTTATTTCTTCTTATGTAATATTATGAAGCTATAAATCTTCCGTGAAGCATTCATTGCTTTTGCTGCCCCCCCACATATTTTGACATATTGTATCTTTATCATTTAGTTAAAAATGTTTCAATTTTCTTTATAACTTTTTCTTTGATCATTAAGTTATCTAGAAGTGTGCTGTTTAATTTCCAAGGATTTGAGTTTCATATATATATATATTTTTTTTTAAACTTATTTCCAATTTAATTTGTGTTTGGTCAGAAAACACACTATGAATGATTTTAATTCTTTTAAATTTGTTGAGATTCATGCTCTGGGCCACCAAATGGCTGTGGTGCATGTATTAATAATGAACATGCAACCTTGAAAAGAATGTGTATTCTGCCCTTGTTGGGTGAAGTGTTCTATAAATGTCAACTGGGTCAAGGGTTGATACTATGTTCAAATCTTCCATATCTTTACTGATTTTTTTTGTGTGTAGTTTTTTTATCAATTGCTGAAAGAGGAAAATTAAAATATCTAAGAACTGTGGATTTCTCTATTTCCCTCTTTAATCCTGTCAATTTTTACTTCATGTATTTTGATGCACTATTATTAGACATATTTACATTTATATTTGTTATGCCTTCCTGATGAATGGATCCTTTACCATCATGAAATATTCGTATTTATCTCTGATAATACTTTTTGCCTTGATGTCTACTTTGTCTAATGTTAATATAGTTACTCCAACCTTTTAAGGCTTACAGTTTGCAGGATGTAGCTTTCTGATCTGTTAATTTTACTTTATCTTTCTCTTATTATTATTTAAAATTTGTCTACTATAGACAGAATATGGTTGGATATATTTTTTAATCCATTCTGACAAGTTCTGCCTTTTAATCGGATTATTTTATCCATTTACATTTAAATAATATAGTTCAATTCAGGTCTACTGTTCTGCCGTTTCTTTTCTCTATGTCTACTCTAATTTTCATTCCTCTGGATTTTCTTTCTTGCCTTTTATTGAATTAATTGGATATTTTTAAAATTCCATCTAAATCTATCTGTTGACTTATTAGCTATCTCTTTCTATTTCTTAGGGTTTCTTCAGGGATTACAATGTGACATTCTTAACTTTTCACAGTCTACTTAGACTTTATATTGTTTCATTTTACATAAAATGTATGGGAAGACCAGTGTAACATTTATCACTCTATCGCCACTATTTTTGCTATCATCATACTATTGCATATATATATATGGAGTGCATATATATATATATATATGGATTGCATATATATATATATATATATATATATATATGGCTGGAGTGCAGTGGCACGATCTTGGCTCACTGCAAACTCTGCCTCCCAGGTTCAAGCAATTCTCCTGCTTCAGCCTCCCACATAGCTAGGATTACAGGCACGTGTCACCACTGCTGGCTAATCTTTGTGTTTTTAGTAGAGATGGGGTTTCACCATGTTGGCCAGGCTAGTCCAAACTCCTGACCTCAAGTGATCTGCCTGCCTCAACCTCCAAAAGTGCTGGGATTACAGGCCTGAGCAGAGATCGTGCCACAGCACTCCAGCCTGGGCAACAGAGCGAGACTCCATCTCAAAACGAAAAACAAACAAACAAAGAATTGACTTTAGTTCTTAAGGTTTTTTTTTTTTTTTTTAACCTAATCGTTCTTTTAGAGACAAGTTCTTAGGTTTGATCATGTGTCAAAGTCGCTATATTTCTTTGGAAATTTTTTCATCTATTTGAAATGTCTTTATTTCACCACTTGTCTTTTTTTTTTTTTTTTCCCGAGACAGAGTCTTGCTCTGTCACCCAGGCTGGAGTGCAGTGGCATGACATGGGCTCACTGCAAGCTCCGCCTCCCAGGTTCACACCATTCTCCTGCTTCAGACTCCCGAGTAGGTGGGACTACAGGCGCCCGCCACCACGCCCGGCTAACTTTTTGTATTTTTAGTAGAGACGGGGTTTCACTGTGTTAGCCAGGATGGTCTCCATCTCCTGACCTCATGATCCACCCGCCTCGGCCTCCTAAAGTGCTGGGATTACAGGCATCAGCCACCGCACCCGGCCCACCACTTGTCTTAAATAATCCTTTGCTGGATTCAAATTCTGAATTTTTTTTTTTTTTTTTTTTGAGGGAGTCTCGCTCTGTCACTCAGGCTGGAGTACAGTAGTGTGATCATGGCTCACTGTAGCATTGGCTTCCCAGGCTCAGGTGATTCCCCCACCTCAGCTCCCAAGTAGCTAGAACCACAGATGTGTGCAACCATGCTCAGCTAATTTTTTTTTTTTTTTTCGAAACACAGTCTCCCTATGTTGCCAGGGCTGGTCTCAAACTCCTGGACTCAAGCAATCCTTCCACCTCCGCCTCCCAAAATGCTGGGATTACAGGCTTGAGCCAATGCACCTAGCCCTAGATTTTTTTACAAAAGCTTTTAGCACTTTAAAGATATTGTCTTATGGCCTCCATTGTTTCTGATGAGAAGTCAGCAATAATTCAAATTATTTTCCTATAGGTAATATATCATCTTGCTCTGGCTGCTTTAAAGATTTTCTCTTTAATTTTGGTCTTCAGCAGTGATCTGCCTAGGTGTGGTTTTCAATGAATATGGCTTTTAGTTTGCTGGCATTTCTAATCTGTTTATTTGTCTTTTATCAAATTTGGAGAAATTTTAGTTATTATTTCCCTAAAGATGTTTGCTCTATTCTTTTCTTTCATTCAGGGACTCAAATCACATGTATGTTAAATAGTTTTATATTGTCCCACAGGTTTCCAAGGCTCTGTATTTTCATTTTTTTCTGGTAGTTTTCATCTGTGTTCTTCAGCTTGGAAAATTTCTATTAATCAATTTAAAATTTACTTACTCTTTCTTCTGTCATCTCCAATATGCTAGGCTCTAACAGTTTATTTCAGATATTATATTTTTCAGTTACTGACATGATTTGGTCCTGTGTACCTGCCAAATCTTATTTTGAAATGTAATCTCCAGTGTTGGCAGTGGGGCCTGGTGGGAGGTGTTTGCATCATGAGGACCTATCACTCAGGAAAGGCTTAGTGCCATGCCCTTGGTGGTGAGTAAGTTCAAGGGAGATCTGGTTGTTTAAAAGTGTCTGGCACCTCGCTCTCTCTCTCCCACTCTTGCCAGGTGAGATGCCTCCTTCTCCTTCACCTTCTACCATGATTGTAAGCTTTCTGAAGCCCTTAGCAGAAGCTGATGCTGGCACCATGCTTCCTGTAAATCCTGCAGAAACAAGAGCCAGTCAAATCTCTTTTTTAAATAAATTACCCAGTCCCAGATATTTCTTTATAGTAATGCAAGAACAGCCTAACACAGTTATGGACTTTATGTTAGGTTCATTTATATTCTTATTTTGAGACAGGGTTTCGCTTTTTGTGCAGGCTGGAGTGCAGTGGCACCATCTTGGCTCACTGCAACCTCCACCTCCAGGGCTCAAGCAATTCTCCCACATCAGCCCCCACAAGTAGCTGGGAGCACAGGCTCATGCCACCATGCCCGGCCATTTTTTTGTATTTTTTGTAGAGATGGGGTTTCACCATGTTGCCCAGGCTGGTCTCGAACTCCTGAGCGCAAGTGATCTGCCTGCCTGGGCCTCCCTTCTTGCAAGGGAATTACAGGAGTGAGCCATCATGCCCAGCCTGGGTTCATTTTTAAAGTTCTATTTCTCTGCTGAGATTTTCTTTCTTTTTACTCATTATAAGCATTTAAAAAATAAACCTTGACATCTGGGTCATCTTGAAGTTGGTCCCTGTACATTGTTTTTTTCTCTTACTGGATTATGTTTTTTATTTCTTCATATGTTGAGTAATTTAAGATAGGATTGGAAACACTGTGAATGATATCACAGAGATTCTGCATTCTGTTGTCTCTATCTTAAGATTAGTTTTTTTGTTTTTTTGTTTTTTGTTTTTTTTTCAAGTAGTGCTTAATTTGACTAAACTCAACTTCGTAAGTTTGTCTTCTCTGCAGTGGCTTACAGCTAAAATGTTAATTTGCTCCTTTTTTTAGCCTCACATGGGCTATACTTGGAGTCTTCCCTACTCATGCACAGTTCAGGAATCAATTTGGGCAGAAGTTTTTTTGTTTTGTTTTGTTTTTAAACTTTCATTTTAAGTTCAGGGGTACATGTGCAGGTTTGTTATATAGGTAAACCTGTGTATGGGGCTTTGTTGTAGAGATTATTTCATCACCCAGGCATTAAGCGTAATACCCATTAGTTATTTTTCCTGATCTTCTCCCTTCACTCTCCAATAGGCCTTAGTGTATGTTGTTCCCCTCTATGTGCCCATGTTGTTCTCGTCGTTTAGCTCCCACTTATAAGTGTATTTGGTTTCTGGTTCCTACCTTATTGGGCAGAATGTATACAAAGAAATGGGTGCTTCCATTTTCTGAATCTCTTCTTTTTGGAATTTTCTCCATTGTTTTCCAACATCTCTAGTTTCTCTAAACTTTGTCCTCTGGTACCTCAAGCCAGTAAGACTACCGGTGTTCTGTCTGAATTTAGCCAGCGAGGAACAGACCAAAAGTTAGCATCAGGCTGAAAGTTGTAAAAGATCAGGAAATTCATCCAGTACCGTTCCCTTCTTGCAAGGGATAATTCTCCTCCAGTATCACTTTTGTCATTTTCCAGTGCCTCTAGATACTTGTTTTTATATTTCTATTTATGTAAGGGCGTTGCCTGTTAGGAGCTACTTGGTCATCGCTAGAATCAGGATCCATGTATGTATTCTTGGTATCTCCTTTCTTTACCTTCTCTTGCATATTCACTTATCATTGTGTTGAGAACCTACATAATGTACTCACATTTTTCTCCTTGTTGTGGAATATCTTTTACTGTTATCTTTCTGACAATCTCACAATCCTATGGAATAACTGCCAGATTCCTGACAGCTCAGTGAAATATTGACACTCTCACCAATTAAAACTTACAAGTGGATATTCAGACAGCTTTTTGGTTCAGACAGTTTATTCAGTGCCTGCATCCTTGTTCTGTTGGCAAGGTGGAGGGTATAATCTACTTAAGGTAGAAATAAATATCTTTCCATGCCAGGCAATCAGGTTCCCAAATCAGAGTTAAAAACTAGTATGAAACATACGTAAGGATTAAGCTAATCTTTATTTGAGTTCCATTCTGCAACTTGTTAAGTTGTGTCACTTTGGGCAAGTGGTTCTGGGCCTCAGTTTAATCATCTGCGAAATTAAAAAAAAAAAAAAAACAAACAAACAGTTTTTGACAGCTAGTAAACCATTACTAAATGTTCGCTATATATATATTTTGCATTTATGTAGATTGATTACACTGATACATTTGATGTAGTTGGTTTATCAGTCAGGGTTCTCCAGAGGGACAGAACTAATAGGATATATGTATATGTGATGGGGAGTCTTTTAGGGAGAACTGGCTCACACCATCACAAGGCAAAGTCCCACAATAAGCTGTCTGCAAGCTGGGGAAGAGTAGTGGCTCAGTAGTGGCTCAGTTCAAGTCCAAAAGCCTCAAAAGCAGGGAAGCTGACAGTACAGCCTTCAGTCTGTGGCTGAAGACCCAAAAGCCCCTGGCAAACCAGTGGTGCAACTCCAAGAGTCCAAAAGGTGAAGAACCTGGATTCTGATGTCCGAAGGCAGGAGGAGCAGAAGGAAGCATTCGGCACAGGAGAAAGAAGAAAGACAGAAGACTCGGCAGGCCAGCGTATCCCACCTTCTTTTACCTGCTTTTTCTAGTTTCTTTGATTGGATGGTGCCTGCCCACACTGAGGGGGGGGTCTTCCTCTCCAGTCCACTGACTCGAATGTCAGTCTCCTCTGGCAACACCATCACAGATACACCCAGAATAATACTTTACCAGCTATCTAGGCACCCTCCGATCCAATCAAGTTGACATCTAATATTAACCATCACAGTGGTGAATTGAATTATATGAAGACCTGATTTCAGACTCTGCCATATGGTGGAATTTTGGCTATTGCTTTATTGGAAGGGATTTTATATTATATCATGATATGATATGATAATATGTTCTTACTGAAAAAAACAAAACAAATTGTTTCTTCCCTTTAGAAGTGACTTACTGGGTCAGATGTGGTGGCTCACGCCTGTAATCCCAGCACTTTGGGAGGCCAAGGCAGGTAGATCACAAGGTCAGGATTTTGAGACCAGCCTGGCCAACATGGTGAAACTCTGTCTCTACTAAAAATACAGAAAAAAAAAATTAGCTGGATGTGGTGGTGTGCGCCTGTAACCTCAGCTACTCCAGAGGCTGAGGCAGGAGAATTGCTTAAACCTGGAAGGCGGACATTGCAGTGAGCAGAGATCGTGCCGCTGCACTCCAGTCAGGGTGACAGGGCAAGACTCCGTCTTGAGGGGGAGAAAAAAAGTGATTTACTGTCATCTGCCACTGGGGACCAAGAGGAGGGGATTTATAAGCTCTTTGATGTCTCCTCGCTCATTGGTTCAGGACCAAAATAGAAGGTGAAGAAGTTCTCTGTGTTCTGGGACGTGGAGCCCAGAGCAGTTTTGGAAAGCTGGAGAACAAGAACACACTGGACTTGGAAGTTTAAGTGTGACAAGTTGGGGCTTTCTAGAAGCTAGAGAAAGCTATTGGGGTTATTACAGAAAGCAGAATACCTAAGGTTTTCCTATATGCTTTCCCACATTCTGGCTTAAAATTTAATAAAAATATTTAAGTACTAAATTAAATAACTAAATTCTGTCAGTGGCATAGTACTTCATTACTACACATCACACATTGTCTGTTTTAAAAGGAATCAAAGAGAACAAGGAAGACTAGTTAATTTCTAAAGTTAATTCTTGTAACTTTAGAAATCTTAGGAAAATAGAAGCCATTCAGCCAAAACATTTATTAAAATCTAAATTCTATTATAAAATAATTTCTGATACTAACTTATGCCATTATTATGGGCTAAATGTCTACTAAATAATAATATTACATGTTAATTACTACCTCTTCATAAATGAGCATTAATAATAATATCTTTCACTTTTCTTATGTTTTTCAAAGTAGCTTATTACACCAGCTCCTTGTTACAGTACAACCTTGAAAAGTAGATAGGACAGGTATTATTAGGACAGGAAGCTGGCACATAGGAAGACACAATCATTTTTTTTTCTTATCCTTAGAGGGAATTCAATAGCTGAGTCAGGTCTAGGACACTGTCTCCTTCAATTGAGATAGAATGAAACACAGTATTCTGTCTCCTGAAGAGATAATTGCCATTTACATCATTTGTTACTCATATGAAAATAAATATTATAGGATATCACTTACTTTTTCTTATGAGAATGGTAATAAATGCTATGTGGAAAGTACAAAAGAATATGAGAATCAAATCGCCTTCCTATTACCCAAGATAATTTATTATTCTTCGATGTTTGTTTTCTGTGCATAAACATGGAGACTTATATAAAATTTATTTTACCAAATTGGAATATTGTGTAATACTCCTCTTTTTTTTTTTTTTTTTTTTGGCTTTACTGTGTTGGAAAACTTTCCCATGTCATGAAAAGTTTTTCTGCAACATGACTCTTAATAGCTCTTTAATTTTCCATCATGTGAACAGGCCAAAATTAATGCAATCCCAACTGTACTTTTAGTTTCTCTCTACTTTTCATGCTATTATTGATAATATGGCATTGAGCATCCTCAATGCACATCTCCGATAATTTCATTAGGACATTTTTCTAGAAGTAAGGCTACCAAAACAAAGGATGACCTATACGATTTTATTTTATTTTATTTTATTTTATTTTATTTGTATTATACTTTAAGTTTTAGGGTACATGTGCACAATGTGCAGGTTAGTTACATATGTATACACGTGGCATGTTGGTGTGCTGCACCCAATTTTAAATACTATATTACTCATATGGCTTAATTAATAGACAAAGATTGTAAGGCTTCACTCACTATAAGATCTTGGCTTTTTTGAGCTTTTACAAAATGCCCTGGAATGCTAGCTTTTTGGTTATATGATTCACCTTGCAGGAAAAAGACTTACATGTCATATTTCCCAAAATATTATTTAAACACTATAAATTTATATTAAGATGATTAAATTCAACCTAGGTGTGTTTTTAAAATTTCATAATATCCCCTGTGATAATTGATGACAAATATATATCAAAACCAGGGTTGAGAATTAGTGGTCTAAGGCCCACATAGCACCAAAGGATTTATTTAGGCTGGTGACTTTGCTAAAAGGTTTCTAAAACTATTTCACTTTATATTGCTAATTTTTAACAGCTATCAATTTCAGTAAACTATCTGTCCAACAGAAGTGAACATTAAACCCTCTGCTCAGTTATATACATCTAGTGCCAGTTTTCGTAGCTTTGGCACTTCTGTTATAATTTGAGTAGTTTAACATGATCAGAGTGCCCAAAAGCTTAATGTGCCTGGGTGATTTCACAGGATAGATGATGATCATTAAAATATTATGTTGTTTATTTCACTTGAGATAAAAATGAGTGATTAAGAGCTGAGAGATGGAAATGTCATTGAAGTGACCCATTGCTTCCATAATAGCAATGAGCTGGTTTTGTTTTCTGCATGGCGATAGTGTGTTAGTTGGGACTTTTAGTCAAGCAGAGCAGAAATCCAGTGCAGGTAACACAAGCAAAAGCAAAAGATTGTTATACAGGATAGAGATGCAGCTGGCCTGAAAACTGAGCTAAAATCAGTGCCTTGAGCACAAGGAGAAATCCTGGGACTCTTCTCCATCTTTCATTTCTCTGACTCCTTTGTGTCTTAAGACTACATTCTGGGCCGGGCGCGGTGGCTCACGCTAGGCCGAGGTGGTGCAAGGTCAGAGATCGGCCAGTGAAACCCTACTAAAAAAAAAAAAAAATTACCGGTGGGGCGGGGGGGAGTTGTAAATTTCATCTTGGAAATTTAAACTCAAGATGAAACAATCTCAGCTACAGTTTACCCATACAAAAAAAAAAAAAAAAAAAAAAAAAAGACTACATTGTGGCTTTTTTATGCTTCTACCACAAAGCAGAAAATGGCCACCAACAATAGCTAAATTTACATTTTAGCCATGCAAGAGACTAGGTAAACTGAAGCTGAGATTGTTTCATCTTTATTTTAAATTTCCAAGATGAAATTTACAAAAGCGTCAAAAAGAATAAAATAGTTAGGAATAAATTTAACGAAAGGTATACAAATGTTCTCTGAATACTACAAAACACTGTTGCAAGAAATTAGAGATCTAAATAAGTGGAAACATGTCATATCTTTCTCCCAAGTCTTCATGGATACAAAAGCATGATATTTGTTAAGATGGTAGTACTCCCCAAGTGGAACTACAGATTCAAAACAATCCCTATCAAAATTCCAGATGCCAGCTTGGCAGAAATTGATAAGCTCATCCTAAAATTTATATGGAAATGCAACAAACCCAATATAGCCAAAATTATCTTAAAGAAACAAAGTTAGAGGACTCACTTTCCCATTTCAAAACTTTCTATAAAGCTACAGTAATCAAGGAAGTGTGGTATCATAGATCAGTGGAATAGAATTGAAAATTCAATTCAAACATAAACCCTGGCATTTACGGTCATTTGACTTTCTACAAAGGTGCCAAAACAATTGAATGAAGGAAGAGTAGCTTTCCAATAAATGGTACTGTGGCAACTGTTTATCCACATACAGAAGGATGAAGTTGGACTCCTACCTTATTTCAAACACAAAAATTAACTCAAAATGGACCACAGACCTAAAACTATAAAACTATTAAAAGAAAACACATAAATATATCTTCATGACTTTGAATTATGCAATACCTTCTTCATGAGACATGAAAAGCCACAAGTGATAAAAAGTAGATAAATTGAACTACATCAAAACTTCAAAAAGCTTTCCTATTGTGAGAAAATGAAAAGAGGCTGAACACAGTGGCTAACTCCTGTAATCCCAGTGCTTTGGGAGGCTAAAGCAGGAGGATCACTTGAGGCCCGGAGTTTGAGACCAGCCTGAGCAACACAGCAAGATTCTGTCTTTAAAAAAATAAAAGAAAAAAATTAACTGAGCATGATGGTGCATGTCTGTAGTCCTGGCTACTCAGGAGGCTGAGACAGGAAAAATTGCTTGAGCCCAGGAATTCAAAGCTGTGGTAAGCTAGGATTGCACCACTACATGTTAGCCTGACAGACTGAGACCCTTTCTTTAAAAGGTAAGTGAAATAAAGAAACGAAAAGACAATCTAATGAACGAGAGAAAATATTTGCAAATTATATACCTAATAAGAAACTTGTATCAAAAATATATAAATCTCAGGCTGATATTGCTGTTTAAGAAAAAAATATATTTTTTATTGAGTTGTAAGATATATATAATAAATTCTACATTTATATGTTATATATGTAATATATTAATATAATATCTAAGTTATTTATATAAGTTAAAGACATATAATATCCATAACTTACAACTCAGTAAAAAATGAGCAAAGATTTCAATAGACATCTATATAAAGAAGATATACAAGTGACCAATAAGCACATGAAAAGATGCTCAACATCATTAGTAGTTAAGGAAGTGCAAATCAAAACCACAGAAGATATCACTGCATACCCACTAGGATAGCCTACATAAAAAAGATGGACCCACAAGTGTTGGTGAAGATGTGGAGAAATTAACACCCTCATTCTTTGTAGATAGGAATGTAAACCGATGCAGCCATTTTGAAAAACGGTTTGGCAGTTCCTCAAAAGGTAAGCATAATCACATGACTTACCAGTTTTCCTCCTTGGGTAAATAACCAAGACAAATAAAAACATGTCCACACAAAAACTTACACACAAATGTTCATGGCAAGCACGACCCAAAGGTTCATCAACTGATAAATGAACTATGATATATCCATACAATGGGATATTATTCAGCCATAAAAAAGAATAAAATTAATATGTGCTACATCATGGACGCACCTTAAAAACGTTATACTAAGTGAAAGAAGGCAGTCACAGAAGACCACATATTGTATGATTACATTGTCATGAAACACCAAGAATAGACAAATGTATAGAGACAGAAAGGAGAAATAGTGGTTGCCTAGGTCTGGGAATGGGAGACATTAGAAGAGGGCTGGGGGTAAGAAGGAGGCGGAATGAAGACTGATTTCTAGTTGGTAAAAGATTTATTTCTGGGTGATATAAATGTTCCAAAATTGATTGTGATGATGGTTGTACAACTCTGGGAATATACTAAAAGCCATTGATTTGGGAAAAAAATCCCTAGGGATAGAATCTGAATGACCTGGTTTGGGCTATCTATCTACCCCTAGACCCATCAGCTATGGCCAGGAAGATGTTTAGTGAATATATCTGCTTCCATAAATACGTGGACAGAAGGATGCAGCGGGGGAAGGAGTAGTTTTCAAAAAGAAGCTGCGTAGATAGATAACACGTCAGATGCCTCAGAGCTGAATATTCTCTCTAACAGCATGTTAGTAGATTAGTATGAGGAATATGAATACGTTATTTAAACTTACCCTCCCCTCTTTTTTATTTGGTCCATTTCAGAGTAGCTAGAACTTGTTAAAAACATTACTGGATAATATAAGCAATATTTTAACTTACAGACAAGTTTTGACTCCATATTATTTTTCTTTCGTCTCTGAAACGAGATTTTTAACCAAAGGCTGTTAGTGAAAAGGCAACTGACGTTTGCTTTATTTGCCTGTCCTGTCAGAACACAAATACTCCTATGTGAAATGCCACCCGGAGACAGTGGCTATGGCCCATAAATTTAATTACTAACCTTTAATTCGTAGCTGGCAAGATCAGTTCTGGAAGCATCTAAGCTAATCAGGCTTCTCTGACAATGCTAATCAATTGTTCAGCAGTCTACCTTTGGCTTAATTACTCTTGCGCTACATTACATTTTCAAAATGTCAAGAATCCTCTTCTGGAAATGCAATAAATCATGCCTACATGGTGTAGTAGAGAGCCTGTTATTCCCTCACACCTGACCTTGGCTGCGTGAAGTTGAAATTGATCATTTACTGCAGTGGTACAATGTTATAGAGAAAGGAGCTTCAATAAGAATCATAGCACAAAAGAAAAAAAGAAAAAAAATAGGGAGGCTTTTCAGCACATCCTTTCTTCACCTGAAATGAACCAGGTGCCGTCAGATGTTGTTTTTAAAGGTTTTTACATCCTCAGTATTTTCTGAAACAGATGAGTGTTGAGGCTTTTACACTTCTGAAATTGTTATCTAAGCAGCATAAAACTACCATCTCAGCAGAAATCCAATTTGAGTCTCACTATAAATTCAAATCCAAAAATGACTGCTTCTTTTTCTGTTACTTTTATGTAAATTTTCTTAAAAGCCATCCACAAATACTTCTCAGAAAATCAAAAGAAAGGAGAAAGGCGGGAGAAGAAGTTTCAGTGTTGAGATTTAGTATAAGGTTTAGAGTTGGACCTGGGTTCTATTCCTGTTGCACCACTCACTATCTGCATGAAGCAGAGCAAGTAATTTAACCTGTGGATGCTTCATTTGCCTCATTTGTGCACTGGGTGTAGTAATGGGTTCATGCCTCTAAAGAAGTGGTTAACTGGTGGGTGAAGTGACTCACGCCTGTAATCCCAGCACTTTGGGAGGCCAAGGCGGGCGTATCACGAGGTCAGGAGATCAAGACCATCCTAGCTAACACGATGAAACCCCGTCTCTACTGAAAATACAAAAAATTAGCCAGGCGTGGTGGTGGGCACCTGTAGTCCCACCTACCTGGGAGGCTGAGACAGGAGAATGGTGTGAACCCAGGAGGCAGAGCTTGCAGTGAGCCAAAATCGCGCCACTGCATTCCAGCCTGGGCGACAGAACAAGACTCCATCTCAAAAAAAAAAAAAAAGGAAGTGTTTAACCAGCGATTATTTTGCCCTCCAGGGGACATTTTGCAATGTCTGGAGACATTTTTGATAGTCACAGCTGGATGAGGGGTATATCAAGTGGGTAGAGACCAGGGATGATTCTAAACATTTTACAATGCACAGGACAGCCCTCATTACAAAGAATTACCCAGCCCCAAATGCCAATAGTGTAGGAGTTGAGAGGCTCTGCTCTAAAGCACTTAGCACAGTTCTTGATACAGAAGAAACATTCAGTGAATCATTACTATTATTATTTTGATTTGTTTGATTTAAATAAAGCCACTCCCACCACAAATAAAAATTCCCTCTCTCTCTCCTTAGCTAACTATTAATACATCATCAATAAAAGAAAGAAATATTCCATCTGTAGATAATATTAGAATTTTTTTCTTAATAAATGAAATAGGGCTTTTTCTCTCTACTAGTATTAGTGTCTTTAAATGATCTCAAAATAGTGATTGAGATAGTGATTTTTCAGTTTTAAAGTTGTCTACCATGCGTGAATACGTAGATCAGCTTTTAAGATCTCATTCAGTCTTTAAAGGACACATCTTTCTTTGACTCATAGACTCTTGGAGGCATGTCGCAGGATGATATAAATCTTAGATGTCATTGGGTGTGATTTAACACACAAAGCAGAACTCTGTTGGGTTTAAAGTAGTTATTCCATGATTATAATAGAGCAGTAGCTCTGTTAGTTGACTTCCTAGTTTACTGGTTCTCACACGTAGGTTGCAAGACAGAGAAGGCAGAGTTTCCATGGGTGCCCTGCCGGTAGGCCTCACTACGAGTCACTCCCAGTGATTACCAGTACATCTGGCTTGGGTACTGCCCAGTTACCGTTCGCCATCCTTCCTCTTCTCTCCTCTCTATCACAGGGGTCTCTCTCTACCTATTACATTCTCTAGGCTCCTTTGCTAACTGACCTCTGACCACGTTAACCCATGACAGCCACTGAAGGGAGACAAAACAGGAGAAGGCAAGAAGCCAGGGCGACGTGTTTCTGTCTCTCTCTCTGCTTCAAAAATCACCTCTCCATGGTCCCACCTGCGGCTAGGTGGCCCTGATTCCTGGATTCTGGTATCAAGCATCTCTTCACCTTGTCCCTCAGCCTGAGGGATGGTAGATACTTCCATTTTATTAATCCCTGTGTTATCTCACCATCCCATTTGAGATCTTCCAGCATCTCTTTTTGCCAGCATTTATTTTATAAACTAATTTTTCCATGTTGAATATCTTCATTATATATGTTATATTAGAGAATATTTGATTCTGCGATAGGAAACAAGTAAAAAAGGATAGATAGAATTAGGTATAGAAGCAAATATCTTACAATGTGTTAGGCATAGAATGACCTTGTCCAACCTGTGGCCCATGGGCCACATGCTGGCCAAGATGGCCTTGAAAGCGGCCCAAGACAAATTTGTAAACTTTCTTAAAACATTGTGAGTGGTTTTTTGCAATTTAGCTATTATTAGTGTTAGCGTATTTTATGTGTGGCCCAAGACAATTCTTCCAGTGTGGCCCAGGGAAGCCAAAAGACTGGACACCCCTGGCATAGAAAATGTAATCCGAGCACAAGTGTGGTTAACCTAGATAGGAATGCATAGAAGGACCAAGAAAACTTTTAATGTCTCTGAAGCACCAAATATTCACACTACACCAAATAAACATGAGGCTCTGAAAGCTCTCAATATCTGTGATGCTGTAATTGGTGACACCCATTCTGGCCCGTCATCTCCTCTGCCCACAAAGCACTGGCTGATTGATGAGTCACATCTGTAGCCGGGTGCACTTGACCCTGCACCTCTCCCACAGAGCGAGCATGTTGGCTCTGAGCTCTTTCCACCTGCCAGGCCCTTCACTCAAACTTTAACTGTGGTCCTTGTGGCCCGTGGGCAAGGCTGATGCAACACAGCTCCTAGCCTAGGGTGGGACATAAAAATGTGGCATGTCCGTGGTTAGGTGCAGTGGCTCACGCCTGTAGGCCCAGCACTTTGGGAGGCTGAGGCAGGCAGAATGCTCAAGCTCAGGAGTTCAAGACCAGCCTAGACAACATGGAAAACTCCACCTCTACAAAAAAAAAAAAAAATTAGCTGGGTGTGGTGGCACCTGCCTGTAGTCCCAGCTACTCAGGAGGCTGAGGTGGGAGGCATCACTTGAACCCGGGAGGTCAAGGCTGCAGTGAACCGTTATTGCTAATGACACAGGGAGACACTGTCCCCCCCCCAAAAAAAGAAAAGAAAATTGCATATTCTAGGTGTGCTTCCAGCCCACTTGCACCCTAATCTAAGTGTTAGTCCTCATCTCTCTTCTTCTTGCTCTTTGGTAAGCATTCTAGATTAATTCAAACCAGGTGCTTCCTGACTCTTAAGTAGGCCTATGAGCCTTTCTTTTCTATGGCTTCTAGGAGAGCTCTCCTCTTAGTGTACCGGGAAGTTACCATCCATCAAAGTAGTTTCCCCCATGCCATTTTGAATCAGGCTTTGGTCCATGTAAAGACCCTGACATGTTTCTAGGGCCTGCATGTTGCCCCTCAGGAACCGTCTCCCCACTCCACGTAAGAGACATTTTCCATCAGCTTTCTGAAGAGTGAAATCTCGGTGTGTCAGAACTCAACTTGGATTTTATGTTCTCTAGTAAAGCACTGGGAACCTAAGCTGGTAGGGCTTTTGACAAGTATGGTCAAAAATTTCAACCTCTATGAGAAGCAAACAGGCCTGAAACTGAAGGCTGTTCACCAAGAGAACATACATACTACATCAGGCTGGCCAATAGTCTTTAAAACCTGTTGTGGGTCTTGGTTGGTAGAGATGAGACAGACATCCCAGGTGAATAACAAACTAGTTTAATGAGGTCAACAACGTACCTAAAATGTGCCCAGCTCTGTACTGGGCACTTTATATAATTATCTCACTTAATCCTTGAATAATCCGAAAGGTAGATAATATATCCCTATTTCACAGAGGAGGCATTAGAGAGAGTGTCTGAAAAGTTCATCCCACAGTCACTGAAGCAAGAAGTGGGCATTTAGCGCTGGAGCACAGACTATGGAACCAGGCTGTCTGCGTTCAATTCCCAGCTCTGCCACTTTCTAGTGGATAACCTTGGATGTTTTATTTTGTTCTCTTGGTTTCTTCGTTTGCAAAATGGCGCTAATTACAGCTTCGACTTCAGTTTCCTACTTCATTGAGTGAAGATTCGATTAATATTTTAAAAGAACATATAACAGTTGCTAGCCTAAAGTAAGAGCTAAAGTGTTGGTTAAATTTTTAAAAACCCAATTTTCTTGACCCCAAGTCCACTGTTCAGCTTTAGCTCACTCTAGAGCACTCTAGACTTGCTTGTCAGGGTGTGGCCTGCAAATGTCTCTAGTGGGTTTCCTGGAAGCCTGGCTTGAGATAGGGTTTCATATGGAAGTACAAGGCAATGCCCCCTGGAGAAATCTTTCAGGAAGTGAGGGAAGCAAGATAGAGTCAGGTATGTGGTTTCAGGTGAGGTTTAGCTCCAGCCCGCTCCCACTCTGCTGAGGAGCTCTGAAGCAGAAACGATACCCTGAGTTTGGCCCATCTTGCAGCAAGGGGGGCTGGGCTTTTGTGCCTCTGTATCTGTGAGTCATTGGATACCAACTGCAGAGAATGAGGTGGTGGAGAGGGGCGAGACATTAACAATAGCCCAAGGGCAGTCCTTCAGAGACTTTAGCAGCAAAACAGATACCCACTGGGGAATGGGAGCACTGAACCTGGTAAAAGGAATCCCAGTGGACCCATGTAAGGCACCAACAGCTAGACTCCTCCACTGCGGGAATCCGTGGCATTGGCATCACCTTTTGAAACAGGGAAAGTTTCCTTATCCCCCTTGCAGGGCAAGCGATGGGAGTGTGGCTCGCTTCGCTGGTGCCCCGCTGCTCCTACCTCTAGCGGGAGCATGCAGACGGTCCGGTTGTGAGGAGTGCTGATCCCACAGCAGTGTCTAAGTTTGAGCTTTACAGCTCTGGAGGCCCCAGTGGGTGTGTGTTACAGCGCGCGCTTTCAATTTTGCCATCTGCCGGCGGCTTGTGTTAGCTCAGTTAGACCCTCCGCCTTATTGCAAGAACAGAGGCCTTTCTGTATCCCAGGTCCTTGCCTGAGTGTACCAGAAAAATCCGATCACACGTGGGCTTGGAGAATGAGTGCAAGGTTTTTTATTGAGTGGTGATAGCTCTCAGTGAGGTGGATGTGGTCAGAAAGGGAATGGGATGGGAAGGTGGTCTTCCCCTGGAGTCAGACCACCCAGCAATGGGACTCCCCTCCAACCTAATTCTCCTCGGCGTCCGTGTTGTTCTGCCCTAGATGGCCTGCCGACGTGTGCCGGTGTGTTCCTCTCGATGTCCAGCTACTTGTGCGTGCTTCTGCTAGTGTGTCCATCTCACGTCCAGCCGCTTGTGTCTGTGCCCGCTCGGGTCTCTGGTTTTTGTTTTTTGTGTTTTTTTGACATAGAGTCTTGCTCTGTCACCAGGCTTGAGTGCGGTGGCACGATCTTGGCTCACTGCAACCTCTGCCTCCTGGGTTCAAGCAATTCTTCTGCCTCAGCCTCCAGAGTAGCTGGGAATACAGGCATGTGCCACCACGCCCAGCTAGTTTTTGTATTTTTAGTAGAGACGGTGTTTCACCATGTTGTCCAGGATGGTCTCGATCTCTTGACCTCGTGATCCACCTGCCTCGGCTTTCCAAAGTGCTGGGATTGCAGGCATCAGCCACCACACCCAGCCAAGTCGCGGGGTTTTTATAGGCACAGGATGGGGCATGGTGGGCCAGGGTGGTCTTGGAAAAATGCAACATTTGGGCACAAAATCAGGAGTACCTGTCCTTACCTAGGTCCAGGGGCACAGGCCTGAGGGTGGAGCTCTAGCCAGGGACCCCACCTTTCTCTACCCAGCACTTCCCTGCCCCCCTCCTGTATCACTTTGAGTTTGTTGGAAACACAATTTCAGGATCCATGCCAGACCTTCTGGGTCAGTCTGTTTTACCAAGATCCCCAGAGGTTTGCTCGTTAAGGATTGAGAAACTCTTTTTTAAAGAAGTTTACGTAAAGTGTGTGTGTGTGTGTGTGTGTGTACGCACATGCACATGGATAAAAATCTTCAGTATCACAACCAACTCAAAACATTTCTATCAGAAAATACCTCTCATTTCCGTACTCCAGTATTTGGTAAACCACACCTGTAGCATTCCCTTCAACAAAATGGATAAGGAGGCAACAAATATTGTGTCTTAAAAACAACAAATTAGAAAACAAGAACCAGATGACAAGCTTTAACAGGGATCCGTGGCTAAACTTTGCAGAGTTTACCAGAGCTGGAAAGCCTCCAGGAGCTCGCTGAACTATATGAGTAGGACGTGGCATGTGCCAGCAAAACACATGCTCTCCAGGGCCTGCCTCTGACCTGGCTTTAGAGCGGTGGTCGATGAGCTTCACAAACATTTGTATTCATTTTATTGGAGGCAGAGCTCTCCCTGACATGGGGCCAACCGAAAGCTACAAAATGCCCTGGAAAGAAAGATCCAATTTAGAGTTCTGATCAGTGGAATTTTTACAGCCAAAGCAGGTGGCCAGTATTTTGGATCATAATGTTTGTGAGGTTTGGCCTAGGGATTTAGAACAGTCGTACTAAAAGAGGTGAATTCATAAGCCATCAGTAATTTTTGCCAGGCCTTTATACTTTAATAAGAATTTAGTGGAAAGGTTATTTGTGGTATTCTTAGTTTTTACCACCCACAATGCCTCCAAACTTCTTTTTCCCCCAAGATCCTACATTTCTGACATTTGCATACATCTTATAGTGATAATGCTTTAACTTCGTGCTTCTTGTAAACCAGGCATAAACACACAGAAGAGCTGACAAGTGCCCATCCATCTCATTTCTCACTCCCTGGAGAGTAGCTTTTCCAGACCTTTTGGTCTAGACACACCCATGTGACGCCTGGCCAATGAAATGTGAGTGGAAGTAACACATAAACCTTTCTGGACGGACGCATCTAAGAATCGGTGTGCTAGCCCACATCCTCTTTCTCACTGCTGTGGCAACTGAAGCCATCTGTTGATATGATAGTGATTCAAGTTGGAGAGGATCTGGTTCTCTATTTCACAGGACAGAGAGAGTGCCTTCTGACTGACCTGCGTTTGACTTTGCATTAGTGAATAATTTTCTTTGCTGAGCCACTGAGATTCAGTTTGTCTATTGTACAATCTCACAGTTCCTTACCCTGTTTATTACAACATTAGCAATCAAGACCATGGAATTTTGTTGGCTAAAATATTAAGATGCCTAAGAGTGGTGGATTTGGAGTCAGAAGACGCAGATTCAAGTCTCAGCTCCAGCACTTACCAAGTGTGTGACATGAGGAACACCATTAACAGTCTCTGGACTTAAGTAAAACGAGATTGAGTTACAAATCTCTAAGATCGCTTCTTCCCCAACTCTAGCATTCTACGATTGTTTAAAACCCCAAACCACATTTTCTCTTTTAGACTAAAGCTACTCCCTACACACTTTTATTGGAAACGATTAAGTCATCGCATGTATACATGCAATTGTATAGACTATGCAAATTCTACAAGGATATTCTCTATAAAGAGTCATGGAATCTGCTGGTGCCTGTAAAAATACAGTATATTTTCTGTGGAGAAAGTTTTATAGTTATATAAGCTATATTTATAAGGCCATGCCTTATATTTGCCTGACTTATTCATCTGCCTGCTTCACAACGGACTCTAAAGGAGCCATTATTGTCACATTGAGGGGTCCGCCCAAAAACGAAACTCATGTGAAACTGAGCTATTTTTACTACCACTAAATGGATGACTTTCCATCTAGATTTAACCATAGTCCAATCTTCAACTTGAATACAGGAGATCAAGGTAGATTGCAGCTGAGAAACGTATTCTCGCTCAAATTTTAGGAGCTATATTGACCCTGACACCTTTGAGCTGCAGGTTGCCACTTAGTAAATTACTTGTATGTAGATTGATTTAGGGGTCTTCAACTCTTCCTCTCCAAATCCTCCTTTTGTTTCCAATGCTATTGCCATGATATTGAGTCTCTCCTCCTCGTTCCACACATGCATTCACCACCTTCTCTTTTTACTCTTGCGTTTGATATGTCAGATCTTACACTCTAGAGTTCAGACTGCAGCAGACACCAGACTTCTTATTCACCTTTGAAAAACAGACACAAATATTCCACATTGACGTGAAAAAAACCGCCTACTATAGGTTTTAAAACACTGAGCTCTCGGCCAGTCGCGGTGGCTCATGCCTGTAATCCCAGAACTTTGGGAGGCCAAGGCGAGCAGATCACGAGGTCAGGAGTTCAAGACCAGCCTGGCCAATATGGTGAAACCCCATCTCTAATAAAAATACAAAAAAATAACTCGGCGTGGTGGCGGGTGCCTGTAGTCCCAGCTACTTGGGAGGCTGGGGCAGGAGAATTGCTTGGACCCCAGAGGCAGAGCTTGCAGTGAGCCGAGATCACGCCACTGCACTCCAGCCTGGGCAACAGAGTGAGACTCCGTCTCAAAACGAAAACGCTGAGCTCTGAATATTGATTTGAGGGAAAACTCAGGGGATTGAACTGGGGGAAGGGAGAAATTAGGGTGAAGAGGGGCATGTAGGAATAGTGCAGTGATTATTTCAGATGGTACATTGTTCATGAAATGAATATATCCTCCCAACTTGCTTCATCTTTTCAGAGTTCTTCTGAAAACAGAATGTATTTGGTTGGTGCAAAAGTAAATGTGGTTTTGCCATTACTTTTAAGCAAAAACCGCAATTACTTTTGACCACCTAATATTTGCTTCCTCAGTGCCTGTCTATTTATGGTTTGTCCTCTCTGGGGCTGTTCCAGTCACCGCAGCCTCTATCCCTGCTGCTCCTAGATTAATTATCTTGGGCCTCCTGTTTCAGTGAGCCGCTATTTCAGAGGGAAGTCCCTTTTGTCCCAAGCTTCTCCGGGTTCACAGCTCAAATGCATATTCAGGAGTCCCAGAGAACAAAAAAGCACTTCCATCTAGAAGGAAATGCAGAGGCAACTGCTTTCTTGCTACAGGGCAGAAAGAAAATAGATTTTTCTCATCCTTTCACAGTGGGTGAAAGTCTGTGAGGACGGACTTTAAAGTAGCAGACAGCACAAAATATTGGTGGAGTTTTGGGGATTTTGTTTTTTTGCATTTGGTCCTTTTGTTTTTGTGTTTCGGAACTCTATTGGAAATCTAGGTACTCCTAAGTTGTTCTTTATCAAGTTTGGATAAATAATAGCTACTGTTATAAAAGGGAACATTTTTCCTAAAAACTCTTGCTAAAAGGAACATTACATTTAGTTGTGTGTTCTACAATAATTTACTCTCCTATCATCTCTGAAGTCCTTGTAATCTTTAAAGCTAAACTTCAATCTTATTTTTATTCTTTGGCTTCAAGCATACATTTGCTGTTATTGAACCCCCTGATTTTGTCTTTCCCCATATTCAACAGACTTTGAAATTGTCTTTCTATCTCTGCAGCTTTCTATTGCCATCAGTCCTCTAGAGTTTTTTGTCTTCCTTCCTTCCTTTTTTGGAAACATTTCAATGTATCTCTTCTTTTAAATATTGTTTTGTTCTACGCCCCTTTCCTGTCTAACCCTATTTCCAAGTTCTTAATTATTCTTTGCCTTTTTCTTTCCAATTTCTCTCAGAATCCAGACCAAATCTACTTGCTTTTATCCCACTGTTAGTTGTTATGAATTATATTAGAGTGTAGAATAACAAAATATTTGACTCATTTGTTTACCAAGAAATTTAAGTGTATGTGATTCTTGTAAGGATAACATTCCTCCTGTGTGCTGGTAGCATAAGGAAGATAAAATTCCATCAAACCAAACTCACCATAATATTCATGAAATATCGCAAATTTATCTTGATAGCAAATTAAAGGTGACCAAAAATGTTTGATCTCCCATTTAGAAATGGGATCTCCCCCTGAATTGGGATGGACTCTCCCCCTGAATTGGGATGGACTCTGACTTGTTTGACCCATAAAATTTGGTAGAAGTTTGACTGTGCTCAAACAAAAGTTTGACAGTATGAGGGCTCAGGCCTAAGAGACTGACAGCTCTACATCCTCTCTGTTGGGGTACTCACTCTTGAAGCCCTAAGTCACGGTGAAAAAAAGTCCAACGCCCCTTGAGGGTGCTGCAGAAGCCATGTGTAGATGTTCCACTCAGTCGCCCCAGCTGAGCCCAACCTTCTATGCAAGGCTCCAAACACACAAGGGAAGCTATCATGAGCTCCAGCCCAGTCCATCCGTCAGCTGAATACCACCCGGGAACTTCCAGTTAATGCCATAGGGAGCAGAGGAAGCACTCTGTCAAGCCATACCCAAATTTCTGACCCACAGAATTCTGGAACATAATAAAATGGTTGTTTTGAGACATTATGTTTTGGAGTAATTTGTTACCTAGCAGTTTATAACTATCATACCTTTCTTTAGTGCCACCAAACTTGACCATGAACTGGTGGGCCTAGAGGTACTCTTGAAGGAAACAGTTTTTCCCTTGGGCCAACATGGGGCCAGAGAAGCAGTTAACCATACTTCCTCCTGGTCACTTGAGCAAAAGGATTATATCCTACTTGGCCTGAGGCCACTCTAGGTGATTTGAACCTCAATTTGCCATGTCATTGTGTGAGAGATTTAAATTTATTTTTACCCAAACAACTTCTTTAAGCTTTTATTCCACTTGCACAGTGATCATGGAATCCTTCCCTTGCCCTGGGATCAGCGAACTACGACCTATGGGCTGCCTGTTTTTTTTAGGTCCTCCAAGCTTAGAATGTTGTTGTTATTGTTTTACATTTTTAAACTGTTCTTTTTAAAAAGAAAGAAAGAAAATTATGCAGCAGAGACAATATGTGGCCTGCAAAGTATAAAATGTGTGCTGACTCGTTACAGAAACAAGTTGCTAACCTTTGGTAATACCCTGGGTATTGAGAATGATACACTGAAGAGTGCGATGGTGAATATTTAGTGTCAACTTGACTGGATTGAAGGATGCAAAGTATTGTTCCTGGATGTATCTGTGAGGGTGTTGCCAAAGGAAATTAACATTTGAGTCAGTGGACTGGGAGAAGCAGACCCACTCTCAATCTGGATGGGCACCATCTAATCAGCTGCCAGCCTGGCTAGAATAAAGCAGGCAGGAGAAGCTGGAGAGCAGATTTGCTGAGTCTTCTGGCCTCCATCTTTCTCCCATGCTTGAAGCTTCCTGCCCTTGTACATCAGACTCTAAGCTCTTCAGTTTTTGGACTCTTGGACTTACACAAGTTTTGCCAGGGGCTTTCGGGCCCCTGGCCACAGACTAAAGGCTGCACTGTAGGCTTCCCTGCTTTTGAGGTTTTGGACCTCGGATTGATCCACCACTGGCTTCCTTTCTCCTCAACTTGCACATGGCCTATTGTGGACTCTACGTTGTGATTGTGTGAGTCAATTCTCCTTAATAAACTCCCTTTCATGTGTACATCTGTCCTATTAGTTCTGTCCCTCTAGAGAACCCTGACTACTACAAAGAGGCTCTGGATTCTGTTATGCCCCTTTGAAAACTATTTGTTATTTTTGTAAGCAGCAAGTTAACTTTGCTAAACACAAAACTGTAAACTATTTCTCCCCTGTTGTGAACAGCAGCTGAAATCTTAGTTCAGTTCATTTAGTCTTAGCTGGATTTCTGGGCATCTGACCCATGCATATATGACTTGGGACCAGCCACAGATTAGGACAGGATTTATACACAAAATTTGCAGCTCCCTTTCTGTGGCTCTCTCCTTCCTATTATATACCACACCTTTACCCCCAACCCTGCCATGTTCCAGCTACCACAATCCCCTCGGACCCTGACATCTGATTTTTCAAGCTAGTATAATTGCAGGTGTTCTGAGTTTGAGTTGCCCTACATAGTAGACTAGAGACTGCTCTCAGGCAAAAAAAAAAAAAAAAAAATCTAAAAATACGGGAAACTTACCAAGTGCCGTTCCCTTTTTTCGGGTGTCAACTCCAATGCAGTATCTGCTTTCTTCTGATTTTTATCCCATGCCTTTAGATAGTTGTTTTGTTGCATTTTGTCCGGAGTTTATAGCTGTTATCACCAGCAATGTTGGTCAAATTAAAAAAACTCAAACAATGCCCAAAACAGAACCCTCCCACTCTTTTTATAATTCTTCAGTTACTCATATATCTTCCATTCATTGGAGAGCCCTTCACGAGGCTGCATTTTGTTCATCTGTATTTATGATGCCAAGAATCTTGCCACTCACTGTGTGATCCCTGGACCGGAAGCACTGGCTTCACCTGGGAGCTTATTAGAAATGCAAAGTCTCAGGCCCCATCCAAGAACTACTAAACCAGAATCTGTGCTATAACAATGTCTCAGGCGACATCTTTGCACATTAAAATTTCATAAGCACAGACACAGGGCACACTAAGGGCCACATCATGGCCACTTGAAAAATGTTTATTATAAAAGTAAATAAATTCCTCAGCTCAACATCTTTCTTCATTTTTTATAGTTTTATTAAGGTATTATTGACATACAATAAATTACACATACCTGAAGTATAAAGCTTAGAGATTTTTGACATGTTTGTTCTGTGAAACCATCACGTAATCAAAGCAATAAGCATTTGTATACATCCAGAAATTTCCATTTAATCTTTGTTATCTTTCTGTCCGTTCCACATCCCTTTCCAGGCAACTACTGATCTTCTTTCTGAGACTGTGTATTAGTTTCCATTTCATAGATGTTGATATGGATTAAATTGTGTAGTACACACTCTTTTCTGTCTGGCTTCTTTTATTCAGCATAGACATTTAAGATTCATCTTGTAGTAGTATGTATCGATGGTAAACTTTTATCATTGTGTAGTATTTCATTATGAGGATACATCACAGTTTGTTTTATCCATCCACCAGTTGATGGACATTCAGGTTGTTTCTAGTTTTTGACTTTTGCAAGTAAAACTACTATAAGTTTTTGTCTGAATATGTGGTGTATCTAGGAATAGAGTTCACTGGGTCATACAGCAAGTCTATGTTCAACTAGTTACAAGCTGCCCAGTTGTTTTCAAAAGTGGTTGTATCATCATACATGTCCAGTAACACTGTATGAGAGTTGGGTAGAAGAATAACCTTGTTTTTCTCAAATCATAATCAAGAATTGGTACCTGGCTCCTCAGGGAATAGAAATTAAAATCTTGGCTAATAGTCCCTTGAGGACCTTTTGTCTTCTTTAAAAAATCATGCGTGGCCGGGCGTGGTGGCTTATGCCTGTAATCCCAGCGCTTTAGGAGGCTGAGGCGGGCAGACTTCTTGAGGTCAGGAGCTTGAGACCAGCCTGGCTAACATGATGAAATCCCATCTCTACTAAAAATACAAAAATTAGCCGGGCATGATGGCACATGCCTATAGTCCCAGCTACTCCGGAGGCTGAGGCAGGAGAATCGCTTGAATCCAAGAGGTGGAGGTTGCAGTGAGCCGAGATCATGCCACTGCATTTCAGCCTGGGTGAAGAGCAAGGCTCGGTCTCCAAAAGAAAAAAAAAAATCACGCTAAATGTACCAAGCAAGGTCTCCTGGAATGAAAATTTTTTGGTTCCACACAAAAGTAAAAAATAC
This sequence comes from Hylobates moloch, assembly GCF_009828535.3. Lineage (NCBI taxonomy): Eukaryota > Metazoa > Chordata > Mammalia > Primates > Hylobatidae > Hylobates > Hylobates moloch. Next base: position 8,612,025 of record NW_026652279.1, on the reverse strand, counting down.
ATTTTGAATACATTAAATAATTTGGTAATTATTTTGGAGATTGTTGACTAAGCCATGGAAATGCCTCTTCAGAACGGCTCATATCTTCTGAGGATCTCAGGTCACCATTTACTACTAAGTAAGGCATGCTTGCATTAAGAAATCATTTCCCTTTCAGATTTCAATGTCAACATCTAATTCCAATATATTTTCCTCATCAGAAAACTCTTCCTAAACAGGTGGGAAATTTTGGTTGATAAAAATGGGTGTAAACAATAAATCAGAACTAGTTTAAAGTTCCATCTAAACACAGAAAATGTGACCAATGCTGGCAACTTTGTTTAGAGGGGTCCCAACATCCTGTGTGGTTGTAATTGAAATGAGAAACTTTATGGATCAATTTTTCCATCTACTTTTCTAAAAAGCTTTTCCCCCAACCTCTAGGCTGGAGATGAAAATCTCTCTTAAAAGAGAATCTTCCACCCCCACTCAATGCATAAATTCACCCAGATAAAAGAATTCTTCTTCATTGGCAAGCAAAGCTGATGATAATTATGGTCTCTGGCAAAGCAAACCCTGTCACAAAAATATTTCTGATATATTAGGAAACTACAAAATAATTTGCAAATATAGAACACGGAAAAAGCTTGACACAAACCAATTGAGTGTACTCCCTTTACATTTAAAAATGATCCCACCCAGTTAAAATTTTCTTCACTCGCCTTCACCTAATGGTATCCTTGATGTGATTTTATGTGTTGCCTTCTTTAAAGGAAAATTATAATTTAGGAGCATCCAAATGAAAAGCCATGCTAGTGAACAAAAAGAACCAATAAATAGTGAAAAGTTACAGAGAAAGCAGACAAAAGAGACTCATCCGGAAGAATCTGTAAAATATATAAAGAAGCCACAAAAACATGTTTGTGTATCTGAACCTTGTACATTGTTTAGCCCACGAACAAGATGACAATGTCAAAATTCTTACCCATAATGAAATTAATTAGTCTGACATTCCTCCCTTTCAAAGTGATCTGTAATTCCTATTACTACATAGTAGGGATAAGCTAAAGTACTTACCATTTTTTTTTTCTGGGCATATGATGTTATTATGTAAGAATGATTTGTAAAAATGATGCTTCTAAATAAGAATGGAACAACACATTTAATAATAAACTCTCTCCAAGATAAAAAAAGTCATTTCCATTTGAATGTCAAAGTAAATTCCTTTCTTAATAAATATTTGAAATAGCTATCAATATTTGCAATCAGCTAATACTTGGTAGCCATGAATTCTCAAATTCTACAAAAGGAGAAGCAATGGAATGACTACAGAAATGAAGAAATAAGTTGTCAACATTAAAATGGGCAATTTTCAGTTTTTAATCAAAGTGGGCATTAGAATTGGCCAAGAATATAACTGTTAGCTAATTGCACTAATTTGTTGAAAGTTTCAGCCAGATCCCAGTGGACTGAGGGCCCAGAATCCCTTCCCTTTGACTTTCAGTGGGCTCACTGCTAATGGAGACTGGGGGTCCATTTCTATGGATTTTCTATTATTGAAAGATCATGAGTTAGGAGCATGAGTTCTAGGGTCAAACAGTTTAAACTGGCTCCACCGTCTATTAACAATGTGACCTTCTGCAGTGTAATGAACCATTGGTTGATTGTTTAAGACAAAGTCTTTCTCTGTCACCCAGAGAATTGGTAATTGAGTGCAGTGGCATAATTACAGCTCACTATAACCTCAAACTCCTGGGCTCAAACAATCCTCCTGCCTTAGCCTCCTGAGTACAATGTAGTGAACTCTTAAACCTCCATTTATCTTTAGAATGGGGAGGAGTTATAATCTCCCTTATCTCATAGGACTGTTGAAAGAATTCAATGAGACAATTAATGGAATGTCTTTATTATATTAGTATAGTGCTTGACACGAGTCAGCACTCTATGAGTGGTTTCTCCTTCTCCTCCTTCTCCTCTGTCTCATCCTCCTCACTCTCTTCTTGCCATAAGATTTTGAGAACGTAAAATCTGTTCAGTGGGTGGTAAGTGATATGGAGGTAGGAATAATTTCGTGCTAGATGCCAGCCTTAATTCTAGAATAATGTCTAGAGCAGCATTGTCCAACAGACACCCTGTGATGATGGAAATGTTCTAATCTGGGTTGCCCAATTTGGTAGCCACTAACCACATGTGGCTAAGGAGCACTTGAAGTGTGGCTAGTGCAACTGAAGGGCTACATCTTAAATTTTATGAATTTTAATTAATTTAAATATAAATGCAATTAGTTACACGTGGTTAGTGGCTACCATATTGGACAACGTAAATCTAGACCAAGAATCACAAGCTCCAGTGCATGACAAGAGCAGACAAGTAACATAAATGAATGCAATGTGTTCAGTAGATAACAGGGCCGGTGGGACTTGTGTTAAGTTACACACACACATCTTGTCTAAGGGAGTCAGCTAGTCTTAGCGTCAGCCAGTGCTTCTAGGTAGGTAGGTATAGGTCCAGTTTTCTAATGTTTGAGAAGAAGCTAGAAATGCATGTTTTCATGCAAGGTCTCCCTATTCTTTCACGTATCAAATAACTAAAAAAAATTTTGGAACACAGTGCAGGCCAAACAAAACATATTTACTAACCAAACGTAGGCCACAGAACATCAGCATGCATCCTTTACTTTGGAACCTTCTCCTGAAATCACGGAAAAGTCTTCAAATTAGACTGTCCTAGGGAAAAACAGGGAGCATCAATCTTGTTACACATGAGGCCGGATTTGAGAACTGCATTAATATTGGCCTCACTGCCTACAGCAAACCTTCAGAAGCTATCTCAGTCCTGGGACCTCCTGAAATCAGCTAGTCTTAGAAGAATCTTGCAAAGACATTAGTGCTTCCTGGTCCAGCTAATCCCCAGCACTGAGTATCTGCTGATGTCAGCATCTCCGCCAAAGAGGGACAGTAACCAGGTCAGACCTCCATGTTGGAAATCATCAGGACTTGAAGGCAACTAACTCCCAATTGATGGGAAGATAAAAAAGATTTGTCTTGCTTTAAACATAAAGCTAACTGGAAACTATTAAGCTAGCAGAGTTCCCTCTAGTGTATTTACTCATTCCTTCATTGATTAAACACAATTATTTTAAGCAGCCGTTCTGGATCACCAGGGCCATCTCCGTGCCCACCACATGGATCTGAATGGTCACAGAGTCAGCTTTCAGCCTGGTTTTCCTGGAGGAACCAGATACAAGGGCAACAGAGCACCGAGGTTAAGAGCATTATCTTTGGCCTCAAACAGGCCTGAGATTCAGATTGCACACGTACTATCTCTGTGGCCTTAAGCGAGAGACATCTTTACTTCTTAGTCACTCATCTACAAATTGGGAAAAGTAAGAGTGCCCTCCTTATAAATTAGTGAGTAGATTAAATGAGAAAATTGTGTAAAGGGCTTAGCATAACCATAACAAGCTCTCAATAAAGAAGACATTTCCATTTAATAGACTAGTCTCTGCTCCACACAGTTGCGTACTAAGGGGAGGCTGTAATGGGGGTCATCTGCCCCAGCCAGGAGGGATATTTTTTCAGTGACTTTATTTAGAATTGCTGGTGTAGGTTGGTCCCCCTTGGAATCATTGGTCAGTTGTGTATATACTGGTGAGTTGAAAATAGGTGTCATGCAAACGTAGACTAAGAACTTAGGACATAAAGTGACCAATGTGTACCAGCGTGCCCGAGACTTTCTCACATCGAGCACTGAGGGTCCCATGTTCCCTCAGTCCTGTGCAATGGGGACAGTTGGTTACCCTGGACCTGTCATGCGTTCAGTAAAGATGGTGGGGAAGATAAGAAGCCTGGGTTCAAATACCAAGAGTTTGAATGTCATTTGTGTAACAACAAAGGAGAAAGAACTACTCACTAAATGTGTGCATGCATGTGTGCACACATGCACACACACAGATACACAAGTTTCAGAGCTTGGCTCACATAGACTTTGCCAGATCCCCTGCCTTTAGCCTCACACAAATGTCTGTCTCTACCCACTGATCACCTCCATATGCGCTGACTCATTTGGCTGAGCCTGGAAGTAGTGAGTTAGCAACCATCTCCTCATGCCCTTTCTTGTCTCATGTGTTTTGATGTGCCTGCTAAGGGAATGTTCAACACGTTCCCAAGGAGGCCACACAGACATGCAGCCTGAGCCAAACTGATCATTGCATAATTGATAATAGGCCTTTTGTATTCACATTCTATTTAGATTATTGTATGGAGCAGGTGACAGGTGTTCGGAGAACATTACCCAAGCTGCCTGTTGCCGAGAACATCCTGAGACCAGCTGGGGCGAGGAGCCCAGAGGAAATCCCCATAGTAATTTAATAGTTCACAGGGCTTTGGGTTTGTGAGGATTACAATGAAGAATTAAAGTGATATTGACCACCCACTGAAGAAGGGCCTTTGTGCTTTTCCCTTGATATTTCTACACTTATTATTTTTTCCCAAGGAAATTGCTACAGGGTGACCAAAAGCAAAAAAAAAAATTTTTTTTTTTTTTTGCAAAGGATGTATATTGTCACTTAACAGGAGAAACAGAAACCACGTATTAATGTAAGTGAGAAGCCTGCTTTGAAACACCCAGCTTAGGGTATACCAGTTTAGGGGTGGATGAGGATTGCTATTTTTTTCAAAGGATTTGTACCAGAGCCAGATATTTAAGGAAAATCATAGAATGTGACTTTCAGAATTAGAAGTGTGTTCTGAAACAGAAGTAGGAGGAACATTTCACTTGATTTCTCACAACTCATACTCTTCACAAACACCTTTTTCAAAGTTGATGGAGCCACTACCTGATTTTGCATTCTAAAATTTAGTTTCAACTGGCCTCCCCTGCCTTCACAGGCAGTTTGGTTACTTAGAACAAGTTTGGGTCAGAATTCATTCATTGGCTCATTCCACAAACATTCATCAAGTGTGCCAACTATATTAAATCCACTCTGTGAGACACAGTTCATCCAATATTCATCTCAGAGATACTTCTGCAGCATCGGCTGTGTGACACACCCTCAGCAAGCCAAGCACTGGAGACACAGTCTGCACTTGGAGCTTAGGTTCAATGAGGCTCGAGGAAACTTCTGATGATACTTGCTTTGGAGAAAAATTAAGTCAGGTGAAGAAAGGGGGCTGGGCGCGGTGGCTCACACCTGTAATCCCAGCACTTTGGGAGGCCGAGGCGGGCGAATCACGAGGTCAAGAGATCGAGACCATCCTGGCTAATACGGCGAAACCCCATCTCTACTAAAAATACAAAAACAAAATTAGCGGGGCGTGGTGGTGGGAGCCTGTAGTCCCAGCTACTTGGGAGGCTGAGGCAGGAGAATGGCATGAACCCAGGAGGCAGAGCTGGCAGTGAGCCAAGATTGCACCACCGCACTCCAGCCTGGGCGACAGAGCAAGATTCCATCTCAAACAAAACAAAACAAAACAAAAACAAAAAAACAAAAAGGGTAGGAAGTGCTGGAGTAGGGAAATAGAAGGTAATATTTCAGCAAAAACTTGAAAAAGGTGAGTGAACTAGCTAAGTGTATATATTTGGGTGGGGGAAATATTCCTGACAGGGCAAAAAGCCTGTGCAAAGGCCCCAGGGCAGAGAATACCGGCATGTTCGAAGCCATTGTGAGGACTTCACCTTCACTCTAAGTGGAAAACCTTCATGGGGTTTCGACAAAGGAGTAGGGTGATCCAAGTGAGGTTTTAACAGGATCATCTCAGGGTGCTCCTCGAGAAATAACACAAGGGGAGAAAGACATATTCCACCCCTCAACAGGCAGAAACGGACATTTGGAACATTTTATTTTAAATGAGGCAGAAAGAAATAACAGTGAAATAATAAAAAGCCTGCTGAGGAAAGGGTGGTTAATTTCAAACATGAGGGACACCTTCTTGGAGGCGGTGACTATTTTTTCCTTCTCATTCTTTTGTTTTTTTTTTTGTTTTTTTTTTTTTTTGAGACGGAGTCTTGCTCTGTCACCCAGGCTGGGGTGCAGGCCCCTTCTCATTCTTTAAGTCCTCACTTCCTCTCTCTCTTCCTTCATCCCTCTCTCCATCTTCCCATATGTCTTTCAAACATTCTCCAAAGTAGATAGGTATGTCGGTCTATCTACTTTTGTGAATGTTTGAAATTTTCTCTAATAAAATGTTTTTAAAACTCATTAGGTCATTCTCATGAAAAACTGCAATCTATAACATTAAAGGCTTGGCATGTTTTAGAAATTATACCTCTGAAAGCCTTTTTATGCAGATTAATCTCTGAATGCAGTGGTTCATAAGAGCAAACATTTCAGGAAATAACCATTTTAAGTACAGTCATGAGCCATATGATGATGTTTCAGTTAGCAACAGAGCACATATACAAAAATGGTCATCTAGCAAACTAAGATCAATTTACTGTTGAAGAAAGAAAAGATATTTTTAATAAATCTAGAGTAACCTAAGTGTACAGTGCTTGTAAAGTCTACAGTAGTGTGCAGTAATGTCCTAAGCCTTCACATTCACTCACGACTCACTGACTCACCCAGAGCAACTTCTTTTTTTTTTTTTTTTTCTCAATTTTTTTTTTTATTATACTTTAAGTTCCGGGATAAATGTGCAGAACATGCAGGTTTGTTACATGGGTGCACACATGCCATGATGGTTTGCTGCACCCATCAATCCGTCATCTACGTTAGGTATTTCTCCTAATACTATCCCTCCCCTAGCCCCCACACTCCCCGACAGCCCCCAGTGCATAATGTTCCCCTCACCAAGGGCAACTTCTAATCCTGCAAGCTCCATTCATAAGTGCCTTATAGAGCTGTATCATTATTTATCTTTTATACTGCATTTTTACTGTACATTTTCTACATTTAGATATGTCTAGATACACAAATACCATTGTATTACAATTGCCTATAGTATTCAGGACTGTTACATGCTGTACAGGTCTGTAGCCTAGGAGCAATAGGCTATACTACATAGGCTAGGTGTGTAGTAGACCATCTAGGTTTGTGTAAATGCACTCTTGTGATGTTTGCACAATGACAAAATGGCCTAATGATGCATTTCAGAATGCATACCTCAGAACATACCCCCATCATTAAGCAATACATGGATGTATATAAACAGGATAGTGCATGTTTTTCTCTGTCTCTTGATTTAACTTAGTGATGTGCCACCCTTTATTTTACATTCTTAGTTCGGTGATATTGTCTTAGTTCTGTAATATGTAATGCATACCCAACAGAGGTCCTTCAAAAGAAGGCGCATGGTTTGAGGCAGTAGTAGAATGAGGAAGATGTTAATCACCAGGTTGTAGCACGTGGTAGATAGGTAACAAATATTTGTAGAATCGATCTTTGAAACAATTTGTATCCAAATATCTAATCACTACTAGACTTAGTCTATTAATTCTTAAAAGAACAGAACACTAGAGGTCAGTCTTCACATTGAGAAAGAATGGAAAATATAGAAAGTGACAAGAAGAAAGATAACATAGTCTCTTCAAGTCTTTTAAATAGGGAGAAAATTATGTTAGAATAACCTTCGCAAATATCATGCAATTTTCATTATTAATACAGTTTAGAAGTACTAAAATCATTTAGATACACAGTATATAAATGTATATGTGTTTACATTTTCGTAGAGTTTATGGGAAGTATTATATCACAAATTGGATTTTTTTTCAACATTTAGTCTAATACAACATATGTTAAGAATCTTTTTTTTTTTTTTTGCAACAGAGTCTCATTCTGTCACCAGGCTGGAGTGCAGTGGCGCCATCTTTGCTCACAGCAACCTCCGCCTCCCGGGTTCAGGTGATTCTCCTGCCTCAGCCTCCAAGTAGCTGGGACTACAGGCATGCGCCATCACACACAGCTAATTTTTGTATTTTTAGTAGAGACAGGGTTTCACCATGTTGGCCAGGATGGTCTCGATCTCTTGACCTTATGTTCCACCCACCTTGGCCTCCCAAAGTGCTGGGATTACAGGCGTGAACCACCATGCCAGGCCTATTTTAAGAATCTTAAGCCTAAATTAGAAGACAGAAAATTGAAATGCAAAGCCAGACAGGTTAAATAAACTCTCTGCAAATGTACACTGTAAAATCCAGAGCAGTTTAAATGCTTCAGCAGAGACTGGCCTCTGTCACTGCTTCGTTTGAACCAATCTTCCTTCCCAGGTAGTGGCTGGGATGAACCCGGGGCCCTCAGTTCCTCAGCTTCCAGATAACTAGACCTTTACTAGTTGTTTAAGGCTACCAGATTCTTCTCTCTTCAAATGCCCCATTTTCTTCCCTTTACACAGACTATATCTACCAAAGTCTTGGACACGAGCATATTTTCTCTGCTGAAATTCTGTCCATTTTCTTTTTCTGTACTAGAAGAGTCTTCATTGTTAACCCTGGTAATGCTGAGACAGCATGTTAAATTCACACAGAGTAATTTCTCATTCTCTTGTGAAACTATGTCCCTAATCATCTCCTAAGAGGAAAAAAAAAAAATCTCTTCATTCTATAGTTACAGATCTGAAAAAGAAACAAAAAGCACTTTAAAAGGCAATAAATGTTAAATTACTGGCCAGGTGTGGTGGCTCACAAGTTTAATCCCAGCACTTTGGAAGGCTGAGGCAGGCAGATTGCTTGAGCCCACGAGTTTGAAACCAGCCTGGGTGACATGGTGAAACCCCATCTCTACAACAAAATACAAAAGTATTAGCCAGGCATGGTGGTGTGTACCTGTAGTCTCAGCTAGTCAGGAGACTTGGTGGGAGGATTGCTTGAGCCCAAAAGTTCAAGGCTGCTGTGAGCTGTGATTACACCACTGTACTCAAGCCTGGGCAACAGGGTTAGATCCTATCTTAAAAAAAAAAAAAAAAAAAAATAGGCTGGGCGCGGTGGCTCACGCCTGTAATCCCAGCACTTTGGGAGGCCGAGGCAGGCAGATCACCTGAGGTCTCAGTAGTTCAAGACCAGCCTGACCAACATGGAGAAACCTCATCTCTACTAAAAGTACAAAAAGTTAGCCAGGCATGGTGGCACATGCCTGTAATCCCAGCTACTCGGGAAGCTGAGGCGGGAGAATCATTTGAACCCAGGTGGTGGAGGTTGCGGTGAGCCAAGATTGCGCCATTGCACTCCAGCCTGGGCAACAAGAGCGAAAGTCCATCAAAAAAAAAAAAAGTTAAATTACTAAGAAAAAATGAACATGGTTATTTTAATGCCTCAGAAACATACCTTTAAACTATAAGGCAAATGTTTCCTGAGAGAAAGCCTAGTTAAAGTGGGTGGGAAGACAAGCTACAGACTGGGAGGCAAATAAGTATATGAAGAGCTCTCAAAACTCAACAGGAAAAAAAAAACAATCCAATTAGAAAATGAATAAAACACAGAAATAGACATTTTCATGAAAAGGGTGTACAGACAGCATATGAAAACATGTCCAAGCTCATTAGCCATCAGAGAAGCACAAGTTAATGAGTTATCACTACCCACCTGTCAGAATAGATAAAATAAAAAGAGCAACAGCACCAAATGCTAGGGAGCATGAGGAAAAACTGGATCACTCATATATCGCTAATGACAATGTAACGTGGTGCCCTTACTCTGGTAAACTGTTTGGCAGTTTCTCATTAACTAAATATAGTTACCAGAAAGCCCAGCAATCATACTTTTAAGTATTTATTCTAGAGAAATAAAAACTTATACCCACATGAAAACCTAAACAGGAATGGGCATAGCAGCTTTATTCATACAGTCTCAGACTGGAAACAACCCAGATGTCCTTCACCAAGTGGATAGTTAAACAAGCTGTGGTGCATCCATACCAGGTGATATGGTTTGGATCTGTGCCGCCACCCAACTCTCATGTCAAATTGTAATCCCCAATGTTGGAGGTGGGACCTGGTGGGAGGCAATTGGATCGTGGAGGTGGTCCTACATGAATAGTTTAGCATCGTCCCCTTGGTGCTGTTGTCACGATAGTGAGTGAGTGAGACAGAGAGAGATCTGGTTGTTTAAAAGTGTGTAGCACCTCCCCACTCTCCCTCTTGCTGCTCCAGCCATGAGACATGCTGGCTCCCCTTTCGATTTCCACCATGATTGTAAGTTTCCTGAGGCTTCCCCAGAAGCTGAGCAGATGCCAGAATCATGCTTCCTGGACAGCCTGTGGAATCATGAACCAATTAAACCCCTTTTCTTTATTAATTCCCCAGGCTCAGATATTTCTTTATAGCAGTGTAAGAATGGACTAATAAACCAGGGAATACTACGTAGTAGTAAAGAAGAACAGACTATCAATATCGCAACAACTTGGATGAGTCTCCAGGGAGTCATGCTAAGTGAAAAAAGAAGCCCAAAAGATTACACACTAGTGGCTCCATTTATAGAACAGTTATGAAATGATAAAAATTTTAGAAGCTGAGAACAGATTAGTGGTTGCTAGGGAGATAAGAAACCATGGGAGGAGGACACAGAGAGGGAGGGAGTTGGATGTGGTTGTAAAAAGTCAACATGGGGGATCCTTGTGGTGATGGAAATGTTCTCTGCCTTGACTGTTGTGGTGAATATATGAACCTGCAATGTGAAAAATTATGTAGAACTAAGTACAAACACAGCAGCACAAATGAGTCCAAGTAAAACTGGAAAAATCTGAATATGATTGGTGGATTATATCTATGTCAATTACGTAGTTGTAAAATTCTACTATAGTTCTGCAAAATGTCAGCATTAGGGGAAACTGGGTAACAGGGATACAGAATCAGTCTCTCTCTATTATTTCTTACACCTAAATGTGAACCTTCAATTATAGCCAGAAAAACTTTCAAAGTATATATAAAACAATAGTTAAATAGTTCAATCAATGCAGCCAGTCGATGAATGGAGATTTAAATATGGCTTCAGACTCTTAACCAATTTTTTCTGCTTGTTCAGACTTAAATTCTGTATGACATTATCTGCAAATTGGTTGTTTCCATGTCCTGAGATTACTGCTAAAGTGTTGATCAAAATAATCTGAGATGACAGTTCTCTAAGACAAAAGAAAAAGAAGTAATTTTCCAAGTAGATTGGTCATTTGAAGAATTGCCACCAAAATTACAGTACTAGAGAAGGAAAGTGGTAATGTTGTGGCAGCACAAATCTTTCCTCGCTTATTATGCTTTCAGAATATTTTGCCAGGCTGTGTGGATGAGAACGAGAAATGGAGACTCTAATTGGCATGTTCATTCACGTCATGTGGGGAGTGTTGGCATTAAAATCTTTTTTTTTCTCGCCTTCCACATAATAAGCCCATCTATGCTTCTGCCACCACCCTTCTTCTCACATTATTATCAGGTCTGTTAAACACAAATTTCCCAGGCATTCACTTCTCAAGAGGCCTCACTTTCCCAAACCAATTCAAGTAACATAAATTGTTTTCTAAATACCTAAAAGCAAGGAAAAAGTATACATGTTTCCCCCAACCCCTCCTACCATCCCAGAATCACCTCTGATCTCCCAAATGACCAGAAGAAACACTTTAATCAGTAATCTCTGGCCAAAATATGACTTTCCAGGAATCAGGTGGCCTTTAAGGTCACACCTAAATGTGGAAGAGGCTGGGTGGATCAGGCAGGGTAGGGAATCTCTGCCGTGATAATAACATCAAAATCTTACAATGACAGGGTTAAGCTGTACATGGGATCGAATCACATAGTACCTCCCTCTCCCCCACTACCCCCACACACAAAGGACTGCTGGTAAAACTGGAAACAATTGCATAAGGTCTTTAGCTAATAGTGCTATATCAATGTCAGTTTCCTGGTTGATACCATACTACAGTCATATACCATGTCACCACTGGGGGAAGCTGGATGAAGTGTTCCTGGAACACTGCATAATATTTTTGCAACTTTCTAGAAATCTGTAATGATCCCAAATAAAACATGCCAGGGTCTCCTTCTCACTCACACAATTCTCCCTCTGCAATGGGGCCAAGTGTTCTCTAGGCTCAGGCTGAAAGGACAGTTCCCATCTGAAATGTTGGCCAGGGAAAGCATGCTTAGAAATATCCAGCCCTGGCCAGAGGCAACACGCAAAACCATTTCTCATCACTTGTTGCCTGATCTCCTAGTCACAGGGTGGGCAGAAGGGGCAAGGAGGAGGGAATTACGTAATCTTTCTAAGTGCTCAGAAGGTAAAAACCTGAGAATATTTGGTGAATAGCACAAAGTATGAACACACTGAGTCAAACTACAAGCTGAAAAACAAGCTGTCCCTGTTCTAAATATAAATTCTGAGTCCCTAAAAAAGAAATTAAGAAAGGACCTACTCACCTTATTAGAAAATAAACCTATTTTTCCCCCTAGGTGAATTCAGGTTTCACTACTTATTAGCGATGTGACTTTGAGCATATTACATACACCAGGTGCCTCTGACCTTTAGTTTCTTCATCTGTGAAATGGGCTTGTGGGGAAGATTAAAGAAGATGATATATGCAAAATGCTCAGTGTGGAGTCTGCAGGGAGGCATTCAAATAGTAAATACACAATACATGTCAGCACTTACTGTTACCATTACTATTTTGCTATCATTATTTTGTTATTAATTGTCTGCACTATCACTTCCCCTTCCAGGAGGCGATTAGAACCCAAGACTTAATATTGAAGGAGAAAAAGGGAGAGGCATGCTGGAAGTTGAAGGACATCCATTTATAAATAATTTGATTGAACTACTATTCATTTCTCTTAAACCTTGATTCTTATAGTCTCACACGTCCAGGGCAATCTCTCTGAAACCCTATGAATCTTAGTATATTAGTAATATTAATATGGCAAGAAGGAATATAGAACAGTGGTGAAGATTGATTCTGCAGCCTCACCACCTGGGTTTGAATGCACTTTTGTCATTTATTAGCTATGTGACCCAGAGCAGGTTACTTAACCTCTCTCTGTCTCAATTTCCTCATCTAGAAAACTGGCTGTTATGAGATTAATTTGGGTTTATATTTTTCACCAAATACCAGGGAAACAGCATCAACCACACAAGACATGATGTCCCTTTCTCCTCTCACTGATCAAATAGACAAATATTTGGAAAACATACAAATTCACTCGTACATAATGGTACAGTTCTCTCAAAATTTAAGAATTCCAGTTTTAGGTGGTGAGAAAAGCAAAGGTGTATAGCTGAATAGAAAGGAGCTGATTTTAGAACTTTTTTTTGTTTTTTAATTAAGGAAACCTAGGATTCACTCTGGGTGGTGAATAATCTCAGAGTTCGCAAAAGTAACTCCTTTCTTTGGTTAATGGTATGTCACCTTTGCACAAGGCAGGAATGACCACCTGTATTCTGGGAGGAAAGGGACTGCTGTTTCCCTGTCATGGTGCAGAGGAGTAACACCTGTTCATAGGTAGCAATCCTCTGGAAATGCCCCGCGGACTCCTTCGCTTCCTCATGGCTGCTGGTGGAGTTGGAGGCTAGTCCCGGAACCTTTTATTCAGATGACATTTTAACAACTGTGTCCCCTGTGCTCTTGCTGCATTTCCTCAAAGGCTAAAAAAAAAGCCTATCTAATCTGTCAGAAGGGCCAATCTAATCTGCCTTGTTAACTGTGTTTATGGAATAAAATGTTTTATAACATTATATATCATAAAACTCAACACATAAAGCAGATGTAAAATGTCCCTGAAATTGCAAATATTGACCAATCTCTTTTCCTCCCCAAGCAGATAAACGTGTGACATGAGAAATATATTATCTGTCATCAAAGGAGAATAATAGAGAAAGTCATAGTTGGACTGTTTCACCCACCACATCCGCTTATTCAGTAATGGCCATTATGGCCCAAGCTGCCTGGAAACATTTTATAATAAAGCATGGTTTTTAAATGTTTTTTCAAAATTACATTGGCTACTTTAAATCTGCATGTAGTCAAGTGCACCATATCTAAAGCTCTAGTCAGATGTTTCCCATTACCTACTATTATTTCTTCGCCTCCAACCTAGTTTCTCTCAAAGTATAGCCCACACAGCTGAATAACTGGGGAAGCTTGTTAAAGATGCAGGGTCCCAGGCCTTCTCAATCAGAATCTCTGGGATTGGGGCCCAGAAAACGTCGTCTTGGAATTGCTGCAAGCCCACCAAATATTTAATAATATATTAATAGTTATAATTTAAATATAATTTTAAGTGTTTTGAACAGATAAATTTGTACTACATTTCCTCCTTTAAAAAATGCCTTTTTGGTTTTTACCATTTCAAGTCTCCGTGTGCCTTGTTAATTCTTTCGCATACATCATCTCTTTCAATCTTCTCAACAAACCCGTTTCACAGATGAAGAAACTAAAGCTCACAGACAGCTGGTGTAATATGCTCAAAGTCACATAATTAATAAGTAGCAGAGCCTGAATTCACGCAGGGAGAAAAGTAGGTTTATTTTTTAATAAAGTGAGTAGGTCCTTTCTGAATTTCTTTATTAGAGGCTCAGAATTTGTTATTGTTAATTCTTTCTTAGAGTTATGTACTTTACCTTATCGATCATATAAACACTATAGATAGATAGATAGTAATAAATAGCTATAAATTTAGATGGCTATATAACTTTAGCTAACTCTAAAAATTAAATTCCCTACAGTGCAAATAGTAAATACTTTTTAAAAGAAAAAATAACAACTACATTACCCAAAAGTAAGTTTTTTTTGGTGACCCTTATTAAGCCTAATAAGCACATGTATTTTTGAAATTTAAGAAAGTAAGAGGATTGTTGTTAGTTGTTGTTATTTGTTTTTTATTTTCTTTTGTTTGATTTAAGGCATTTTCTCTCATGAGCAGTGTGGTAGTTTTAAAAAGATTAAAATGCTAAAACAAAAATCAGTGACATCAATTAAAATGCAAGTCTTAGTAAAAAGAGAAAGGGCAACTATCACCCTTAATTTTGCTGAATGACAGCTCAAGTCTGGTGACAACATCATCCTAAACCAATGCTTTCCAAAGCAGTTTCCAAGAACACTGGCCCCATGGGGTGCACCTCTAGGGAAGGGTCTTTGTGCCCAAATATGTTTGTAAATTGTGCCAAACTCTCTCTCCTGTCCCCCGCCACAGTGCTTCACAAAAGTACGTGTTCACACGAACGTCTCTGTAAAGTCCTGCAGTAAAGCAACTTGGTGAATTTTGATCAGGCAAGCATTTTTCAAGCTTATTTGTCCCCAAACGCCCCTTATTTTAAATTGCTTATATCACTTTGTGAACAGTTCTGCAGAGCAAGGGTACTTTGAGGTTACGATAAGCAGCTCTGAATGTATCTGTTGAGTCAGGGCTGTGGGGTTAAATTTCATTTCTGTATGTGTCAGTTGGATAAATCCTGTTCCATAGGCAGAGACTTTACCCTTCCCCCTCATCTTTTAAATCCAAGCCACTGGTCATTAGCGGCAGGAACCTCCAAAGCACCCGCATTCCCACTGCCAGAAAGCAGGCTGGAAGCCCATGCCCTGTTTTCCAATGACACAGCCTGGCACAAGCAGGACAAGGTGTCAGCATTGTGGCTCTAGGCTGATATCTAGACCTCTTTAAGGACTCCCAAAAAAGTGATTTCCTAGGCTCCCTTCCTAGAGGACATATCTCATTTCTCTCAGAAATCAGAGATTTCTGTCTAATAAGCTCCAAATTGTATGTGGTCAATGTGGTCACCTAGGGCCATACGTTCCAAGGCCCTGTATTAGCAGTTCTGGAATAGCTGAGTTGTGAAATACTACACGTGGGTAGTCTTTCAACTTCGCAGTTTAATACTTCTTAAATGATCTGTCTAGCTCTGGGGTCCAACAGCAAGAACTTCCCCCCTACCCACAGCCCATTGGATTTCCAGTTTTTGTCAGCACATCTTGTTCACCACTATCCCTGGTTTCTGGAATAGTAATGTAGCCTGTAACTGGCATATAGTGGGCATTGGTTGAATATTTGTTGAAATAATGAATTAAGCAGAAAGGCTCTTAATCTAGAGCAGGGATCCCTAACCCCCCGGCTCTCCCCACACCCCCGGCTATGGACCAGTACCGGTCTGTGGCCTGTTAGGAACTGGAACTGGGCTGCCCAGCAGGAGGTGAGCAGCAGGTAAGCAAGCATTACTACCTGAGCTCCACCTCCTGTCAGATTCGCAGCAGCAGTAGATTCTCATAGGAGCACAAACCCTATTGTGAACTGTGCGTGCGAGGGATCTAGGTTGCGTGCTCCTTACGAGAATCTAACTAATGGCTGATGATCTGAGGTGGAACAGTTTCATCCTGGAACCATGCCCTCTGACCTCAATCCACGGAAAAATTGCCTTCCACAAAACCTGTCCCTGGTGCCAAAAAGGTTGGGGATTGCTGCTCTAGAGCATCTCTGGGGCTGACCCATCAAAATCATGCCTATTTCCTTAGAACGGGCAAACCTCCTGAAACTTGTGGCCATCTTCCATACACTCCTTCCACTTCCACTGAGTGAGTGTACAAAACCAATGCCTGCAGTCAAATGAATAAAACTGGTTCTTGTTCCATCCATCACTAAAGGAAAATCACTAAGAAAATTCAGTGATTTAGTAGAACAGGATAAAGGAGAAATAAAGTCCAGATTGGAGAAATGACCACTGGGCTGCCAGGAGTGCAAAGGTCTTTATGCAGCCGGGCTCTCTCTTGAAACTATGTCATGCCCATGTCCACCCAAATATGCTGGGACATGTCTGGCAAACGGATGAAGGAGCTCCACATTTTCTCTGATTCTGGGCTTTTTTGCTTCCTCCAAGAGGAATCTCCTCAAAATAAAAAGATAAGTGGCACAATAAATGAAATAATAAACCTAGTAATCAGAGGACTGAAAAGATTCCAGGGAAAGCTTGTTGACCTTTACTCCAGGGACTCATCTCCAGAGGAGCCCTCTGAGGACATGTTTAGGTTCAAGAGACAAGGACTCTGGTAAACACTGGAAGTGCCATTTCCCTACATTTTAGGTCAAATTAGTTGAGAATCCCTGTTTGGGGACTTGTATTAGTTCATTTTCATGCTGCTGATAAAGACTTACCCAAGACTGGGCAATTTATAAAGAAAAGGAGGTTTAGAGTACTCACACTTCCACGTGGTTGGGGAGGACTCACAATCATGGTGGAAGGTGAAAGGCACGTCTTACACGGCAGCAAATGAGAGAATGAGAGACAAGCAAAAGGGGATTCCTCTTATAAAACCATCGGATCTCGTGAGACTTATTCACTACCATGAGAACAGTATAGGAGATTCCATACCGGTTCAATTATCAGTATGGAATTAGCCCCCACGATTCAGTTATCTCCCACTGGATCCCTCCCACAATATGTGGGAATTATGGGAGTTACAATTCAAGATGAGATTTGGATAGGGACACAGCCAAACCATATCAGGCCCACTTAACAGAGCATCACAAAAATGAAAAAGTCATTCTTTTCTCCTTCCCCCAGGCTCATGCACAATTTTTGTGCTTGGAGGGCTCAATGTGGCTCTCTCGGCAAGGAGCTGCAGTTTTTCACAGATCAGAAGGAGTGCTTCCTTCCTTGAGAAACAGGCCAAGTTCTTTATAGTGCCTGGAGGCTGGACAGCCACCACCTGCAAAGAGCTCCCTGCTCAGGAGAGCAAAGGCTGGTGCTTGAAGCCTCTCAGATACCATGGGGGTAAACTTGTTCCCACAGATACTTGTTGGGAGGACTCTGTGGGAAGATGGACATCTTGTATGTGCACAGGCACAGGTAGGGGCCAGGGGTTGGGTTGTTTTATTGCAAAATAAGAAGTCGACTGTAGGATGACAAGACCTTGATAGCCAGTAAGTTTGGACTTTAAGGACCTCCTCCTTGGGGATATCTTGGGCGTGTCTATGTGGATTGGGAAACTAGCGTTTCAGAATAAATGTTCTGAGAGAGGAACTACAGACTCTGGTTATAAAAATCAAATAATTTCCATTGTAAGATGGACTTTGAAGGTGATTTCATTCAAATCTGTTCCTTTACAGATGAGGAAACTGATGCAAAAAGGGAAGCGTGGAAGGTCATTTAGTTAGGGGAAGGAATAATTGATTTTTCCCCAAAACCATAGTATTAAGTGATGGTTCTATTTCAGTGAATCCTGCCATGGCCCTGACATTTCAAACTGGGCTCTGGGCCTGGTGGTAGACCACTGTGCAGCATATAGAACAGCCAATGCAGTTAATACAAAGTCCATCACTGGGGAAAGAGCCTTGTTGCCCTGGAGATATCTAAGCCCACAGTCATTGATCTCCAGAGCAAGGCACCTACTCCAGGCATAGCAGGAAACACTACCCTTCAACCCTAAGTCCAGAGTTCTGCTAGAAAAGCTGCTTGTGACTGCAGCGCCAGTCAATTGTTCCCAAGAGGTGTCCTGGGAAGTCAATGCCTCTGATAACACACTAAGCTGCCCACTATTAGAACCCCCTGGGCCCCTGGGTTATGTTAGCACAGGAATATACTTCTCTTTCCTTTCCCACGTGAGCTGCACCATGGCAGTGAGTTGGGGTGAAACAAACCCTTGGCAGCCATCTGCAGGGGGTAAAAAGACTTCAGCTAATCACACTTGCAGATAAAACGTCCAACTCCTCCCTGATCCCAGGGGAATCTTTAAAAAGGCCCTTGCTTGGGCCAGGCACAGTGGCTCACGCCTATAATTCCAGCACTTCGGGGGGCCTAGGTGGGCAGATCACTTGAGGTCAGGAGTTTTGAGACCAGCCTGGCCAACATGGTGAAACCCTGTCTCTACTAAAATTACAAAAATTAGCCAGGCATGGTGGTGCATGCCTGTAATTCCAGCTACTGGAGAGGCTGAGGCAGGAGAATTACTTGAATGTGGGAGGTTACAGTGAGCCAAGATAGTGCCACCACACTCCAGCCTGGGCAACAGAGTGAGATTCCGTCTCAAAAGAAAAACACAAAACAAACAAAAAAATGGAAGGCCCTTGCTGGGCCTATTCTGGGAAGAGTCCTCCAGCAGACCCAGAGAGAAATTGTGTGGGGGGTTCTCTTAAGCATTTCCATTCTAAACTACTCATGGCTTTGTTGCAGGCCTCTGCAGAAATTCAAAATCATACAAATTTGAAGAACAGACATCGTAAGGTTCACAGGAGGATAAGCACACAGAGAGGATCAGTTGGGGTCTAGGCATCACAGACCCGCTCCACCAGCTTTTTTTTTTTTTTTAAGAGACTGATCTCACTCTGCTGCCCAGGCGTGACTGCAGTGGCATGATTATGGTTCACTGTAACCTTGAACTCCTGGCCTCAAGCGATCCTCCCACGTCAGCTTCCTGAGTTGCTGGAATTACGGGCACATGCTGCCACACCTGGCTCCCCCATCCCCTCTTCTACCAGTTCTCCACCTGCGCAAACTGGATCTTCTTTAACTCTCATTTTTTTAAGAAAGGATACTTGCTCAGTAATCCATTTATCCATTCATTATTTATTTAGTGAGTCCCAGACACTGTGCTAAACATCAGGGATGCAACCATGACATGACATATGTTCCTGTCCGCAATGAGCCTGTGGTGTGCTGGAGATCTCCATGACTGCACCACAGGTAACAAATGCTGGGATTGGCATCAGTAGAGAATGACAGGATAATGCACTGGAAGGGCACCTACCTCAGTCTTGGAGGGTAAGGAAGGGCATCTTAGAATAAGTGATTTTTTAACCAGGATCTTAAGAGTAATCCAGTCACTTGTCAAAGGTGAAGGTACAAGGATGATATAAGATGGTGGAATTGCATATAGAGAAAACAGTTTGTAAACTAAAGCTCAGAGGTGAGAAAGGATTTCTAGTTCATCCAGAAACCTGAAAGATTAAGATGATTTAGATTAATGAAAGGAAAAGAACATAGAGATGGGAGTCCCAGGTCCATGGCTCTGGGGCTGGCACAGTGATGTACTAGCAGTGTGACCTTACACAAGTCACTTCTCTTGGGGCCTCAATTTCCTCATCTGTAATACAAAGGGATTGGCCTAGGAGACAGTGGAGAGTAGAGGCACATAAAGCCCTCACCCCATGTCCCTGGCACAAAGATCCTTGAGGGACTTGTGTTGGAGGGGCAAGGCCGGTCACCTTGGTCTCCGTCTTTGGAGCTACTTCATGTTCCTGCAGTCATGTGGGAAGGAGGGCACCAGGGAGGCAGTGGAAATTTTCCCAGGACCTGGGCCACTGAAGTCGCCACTGAGTTCTATTATCAGAAGGAGACATTTGTACAGTCCTCACTCTTTGATAGTCTGTGTCTAAAATGTTTTGTTAAGCCTGGAAAAAGACAAATACTTCGGTGTGATTAGATGGCATGCTGAAAGAACTTTCCATGTTTAATGACTGGAAAGCAAATATTGATTGGAACTTTTAAAATGGTGTAGAGAATAAAAAACAATGTTTACTAAGGCATTTAAACATGTCCTACACATAGTAGGTGCTTAGTAATGATTTTGGCTTGATTTAAATAAACGTATAATACATCTAGTAACCCTGATACTAGATGTTTGTTACATAGGACTTGTTACTATTTGATTTCCAAAAAAAAAAAAAGCCACCCAGTTTTAGGGCAAGTTCCCAGTGTATTAAACTCATGAGATGTTTTTCTCCATGTAAATTTCTTCTGACTTGAAATAGTACCCGTGGCAGTGGCCAAATAAATGTTAGCCAAGGCAAAGCCATATCGTCACATCACAATATGTTGTAATCAAGGTCATAGACCAAACTCCTGTTTTATCTCTCATCTACTAAGGTCTTTGTGCTGCTGAGAATAACTGTACAAATACTGGAAGATATTGCTTAAGGGCAAACAGAATGAGTACTTGGAGGAGTTGGCCCCATAAATGATATATTTGATAACTGATTGCACTTTTAAAAGAAGCTGCTTCTGTTGTTAAATACCCATGAGATAGGTGCCCCCTGCATAGCTATTACCTATAGTCTTTTAAACTACACATAAGAACCATTTAAAATACATTGGTAGGTAAGACTGCGTTAACAGAAACAAAGAGGTTAAGTTTGGGAAGGTTACACTTCGGTTTCACAAAAACACGTCAAGCTCTTCAGCCCACATTACACCTGGTGCAGACATCATACCGTAATCACTCAGGCCGTGCGTCATTTCATCTCCACTCATCCAAAACAAGAGATGCCACCAGTGAAAGATATTTTCTAGGTGGGAGAAGTTCAGGTAAGGATTTCAGAGGCAAGAGAATCTAAAAGAAGCTAGTGTGAACTTTTTCTCAAAAAACCCTAAAAATTCGAGAAGGCCATATGTGCTCTTTGGAACAGACACGTAACTGGAATGTCACCACCCCTTTCTTGAGTTTGAGAGGCACCAATATGCATTCCTGGACCATGTGTTTTCAAGCACCCTTACTTGTCTAAGAGCCACCTAGGAGACAGCTGATAACAGCTCCAGAAATCATCACAAGGGGGAGCATTGACCTGGCGAGTCAGGTGGAGTCTACAGTCTGGACTTTTAGGGCACGTCATGAAGCCAACTTCCATCATTCATAGGTTCAGCCATTACCCAAGCTGGAAGCCAGCCCTGTAACACTTAGTCCGTGTGAGCTGAACATCTACCACCTTTTAGGATCCCAACCAAACTCTTATCCTACAAGTCACCCCAGGGGTCTGGAAGCTTCTCAAGCAAATGTTTTCTTTACTCCCTGTTCTGAACATTGGGAATGTGCTGCGTAAACCTCCCAAGAAAGCTCAGTTCAAATGTCTGCGATCCTTTTTAGAAAGGGGAGGATCTGTCTTTTGGGTCCTGCGGGTAATTTCTCTTCCTAAGGCGGACCACGGGGACTCCCCAAGAACATTTCCACTACAGCAAGAATGTTGAACAATTTGCGTAGCCTTTCCCAGGTACCTGCTATGACCTGTTCTAGAAATCTAAATAGAAAACTCTATTTTTCCGTCTAGTGTCCATGCAAGGATGGTGCATTTCTGCCAAAAATAAGTTTGGGGTCTGGCGTGTTATCTCTAGTTGATTCTTAGAAATGGCTGACCAAAGAAAGTGAAAGGGAAAAGAAAACAATTCATGGAAAACTCGTAAATAACTGTTTGTCCCCCTCCCCCAAAGCTCTGTAAATGTAAAGAACACAACATATATGGAAAATACACCCAAATTTAATGTGCAGTTTGGTTGCCATGTAACCGTTCATACATATTTTGCCACCTGAAGAAAACTGTGCAGCTTCTAATTGTTTTGTTTGACATGGAGTTTCGCTCTTATTGCCCAGGCTGGAGTGCAATGGCTCAATCACGGCTCACCGCAACTTCCGCATCCCAGGTTCAAGTGATTCTCCTGCCTGAGTCTCCCTAGTAGCTGGGATTACAGGCATCTGCCACTACACACAGCTAATTTTTGTATTTTTTAGTAGAGACGGGGTTTCTCCATGTTGGTCAGGCTGGTCTCGAACTCCCGACCTCAGGTGATCCTCCCACCTCGGCTTCCCAAAGTGCTGGGATTACAGGTGTGAGCCACCATGCCTGGCCTCTAATTGTTATTGTGATATATTTTCTTCTGGCTTTACAATTTATTTTTGTAACTGAGGCCTTAGACCCTAGGTGCTAAGACAGTGCAGGTCATTTTTGTGTAGAAAGTTACGCTAATGTTGACAATTCACTTTCACTTGACAATTCACTTTTTGGCCAAAGAGGAAATAAAAAGAAAGTATATTAGTGTGCAATAGACTAGCTTTGGAAAATGAGAACAGTTTAAGGATCTGGTTAGAATTTACATGTCTCCCAACCTAAAACTCACTGTTATTCCTATTATTGCAGTTTCATTGGAGCAGAAAATTTAACGCAATGACCAGGAAACTGAAGAGACTCAGTAGCCTAAAAAGGGGATTATTCAAAGGAAAAAGGTCCTAACTTACGTGTTGAAACTCTGTTCAAAATCTTCTAAGGGAAAGAATAGGCCGTGTAGGAACATTACTGATATTGGTCATTTGTATTTCTGAAACTCTTCACAGTAAACCACCTCGGCATACGTTGTTACTTTGAATTCTCACAGCAACCCTGAGAAACTGGCTCGAGGGCAGTTATTATTCTTTACAAACAAGGAAATTGTAGATGTCAGGCTCACAGTCACCCAAATAACTGGCAGAATCAGCCCTCAAGCCCAGACCTTCTGAATTTGAAAGTTCACTGCTTTTTTTGTATTCTTGCTGCTACTTTCTAAGAAGCAGAAAACAGGCTCATTTGATTGTGAGACCTTTCAAGAGTAACTATACTTGCAAGCAAATAGTGTCTTCACAATAAAGCTGCCTGCTTCTTTGCAAGAGATTTCACAAAAAAGGGCTTTTTCTACTCATGCTTACTGTCAGCGGTGAGACATAAAACTGAAAATGTCTTAAAGGACTAAGTTAGCATTTTGATGCTGCGAGCCTTTTAAATACCCCATTGTCTCTGAAGAGAAGGACAATCAGCCTTTGTACTGCCCGGGCATTTTTCATCCATCCCGGATCCCTGGAAGGCCCCCATTCCTCAGAAGGGCTGTTGTTTTTTTCCACACAACATCGGCGCGACATATCTCACACTTAAGACGGCAGCCTACTCAGTCCCCATTCATAGATTCCTCTGGAAATTAATGTCTGCTACCTCCACCCCCTCAAAAAGAAAAAAAAAAAAAAGCTCTGGCTTTATCAAAAGAGTTATTGGAAATAGAACTTGTGAAAAACCCTTACTATGCAATGGGAACTCAGACAATAATGTTTTGTAACAGTTCTGTTTGATGTGTACTGACGGGAATTAATCATTTTAGTTAACAGAATTGCTCTTTGTTATGTAAACTTTGTAAAGTCCGCCTCATATGACCTCTTGCATTTGGGGAATCCAGTGTTCAAAACTGTCATCTTTCTGTGGACAGCAGTATTCCTATGGCAACTTATGGGACCACATTACGACTTGACTTCAAAATCTGTCCCGCTGCTGGGTTGGATGCCAAGCTAAGCAAAGATGAAAATACTGTAAAATATGTACACACACAAGTCCCTTTCCCCAAGAATTGGTTAAGTGGAATGAGTATTTGTTTTCCCATTTCACGTTTTCATAAATAACCAGCCTCTATCAAAAATGACCACAACCCCAAAAATATACCATTTCTAGATTAACACACTTCTGTTCACTTTAGATCTCTGTCTCTCTAAACGTATAAAATGAATAAATTTAGTCCCTTGGAGACCAGAAATAGTTTGTCCTGGGATTGTGTGCTTTTAGATTGGATATTTAGGTAGGTTCCCACCAAAATCACCATCTCCCCAGTCCCCCTAAAGATGGAATTCTCTCCTCACATGGTTTCCCTAACCTCTCTGATATGGCTTGAGCCAGCTCTTCCCATCTTAGCTAATAGATTTGTGTTCTATAAAACAGCCCACCGCCATCATCACAAAGACCATCATCAGACTATTAGAATCCATTTTCAGTCTCTTTGTGCCCATGAGAATCTAGAATGACTTAACTAACAACCAAGATTCATCAAGACTCCTTGAACTAGAGCTAGACTCTGTCTCCTAGGTTGTTAACCTGCTACAGTTGGCTGTGAAGTAGTCAGTCCTTATGTTTACCGCAAGTGTGTAGCTGATTAGCCCATTGTTAGCCCCAAATTGTTTATCTGCAAATGCAAGGGACATATCAATACATCAACATAACATACAGAGAAAGAAAGCATGTGTCAGACTAAAAAAGATCTGAGGTTGCATTCTTGTTCTGCTACTTATATATGACCTGTGTGATATTGCAAAGAAATGTCTCAGGATTTATTTCTCTCTTGTATAGTAAGAACGACACATGGTGGAAATTGAACTAACACATACTAAAGCAGAACTTAACACATGGAGCATAGTAGCTGTTCGATAAATGACAGCTGCTATAATTACTGTTGTTATAGTCTCTACTATGACTCCTTTCTGTTATTAAAATAAAGTCAATTTTCCACATGGTTTTCAAGAGAAAATTAGGAAACCATCCCAGGAAATAGATCATTATTCTTTTTAAATTCTAGCTTCTTTTTTTTTTTTCCTTTTCTACCCCAGGTTTTCAGATACGTAAATCTTTAAACCCCCTGTGGAATGCTCATTGACATCAATAAGGACACATGATAATGTAATCATGTGTTCTTGATTCAGTCGGTTTTTAAAAGAAAAGGGTAACATAATGGAAAATTACAAAAGCAAAGCACTTAGCCCCTAATACCCCTTTCTTTGAGGTGACAGAAAAAGCCCTTACTGGTTTCACACAAACTTTATCTGCTATCTGAGTGAAACGAGATTAAAGTTCTCATCTATGCATTTAGCACAACTGATAATTTTGTGAATGCAAAAAAACTAGTGGGAGCGTGCTATTTGTCAAGCACAGCGGTTGCCTTGTAACCCTACCTGGGTCTTCAGTGATCGCGCAGCCTTATCAGAAGCTGATGGGAAATACAGGGCGCTTGTTCACCACCTGCAGGGGGATACTGTGGCTCCTCCGAATAAAGGTAATGACAGGCGTAGTCATTTGAATACTTATCTGCCAAGGTATCTGCCAGCCCATCAAATGTTCGCTGGTAAACAGGTAATCTGAACTGGTGGATTCCTGCAGACAGGGAGCAATTGAGGTCCCCTTGCCAGAGAGGGAGAGAAGAGTCTGTCTGATTCACAAAGTAGATGCTGGGCCTGCTGGCTGCTGAATAGCCTCCCATTAAAGAACACAGAAGCTTTTGCATTGGTATCGAAAGCTTGGGCGTGTGGGCATTGAGCCCAGCCGGGGCCTGAGGTATCTTCCTGCAAGGGCATCTGAGACCAGGCTAAGCCAGCAAAGCTGGAGCCCAGGCTTCCTCGGAGGAGACCTCCTTCTGCTCTTGCAAAGGAAACCTTCGGCACAGATGTTATTTAGTTTTTCTAACTCCATTGACTACAACAACGTAAAAACAGACGTATTTGAAACACACGTTTGGAGAAAAAAAGTATGGAGTTTATTCTATTTTTATTTATTTTTACAACATGTATTAATTTAATACAGGGAAAGAGAAAACAAATGGGCTATAATCTTACTGCCCAAGAATTTCTCTTGGCATCACTTTTGGAAATTTTTTCCCAGTTTAACACGTGCAGAAATATGTACAAATCAAAAGCGTAGAGCTTGATGAATTTTCACACACCGAGCACACCTTTGTTACTGGCACAAGCTCCCAGATCAGGAGAAAACATCATCGACCCTCCTCGAAGTCTCCTTGGTGGAGACTTCTAGGCATGACCCACCTCCAAGGGCGATCTTGAGCTGAACTTCTCACAGCATACATTAGTTTTGCCTTGGCATTTTTGCCTTAATTAACACAAATAATACAGTTCTGCGTAATCAGAGAAACTTAGAAATACAGAAATACAAACTTGAAAGCAAAGCCCTCCCTTTCTTCTTACCTCCTTGTCCCTCAATGCAACTTCCATTAATAGACTTTTTGTTTCTGTTTTGTTTTATTTTTGGCTTTTTTCGGGGAAATGTATATGCTGTTTGCTAACATTGTTATGTTTTCTTCTCTTTCTCCTCCTGCCCTCCTCCTCCTCTTCCCTCCCCTTCCTCTTCCTCCTCCTCCTCCTCCTTGTTCTTTTACTTTAAACACAGCACATCATATATATGTATTGTCCTATTAGTTGCTTACCTTATTTGTACCATTTTTTCCTCATCAAAGGCTATTTGTACAGATTTTATACTACTCTGATAACAATACTTCAGTAGGGAGTTTGGGAGACAAGGAGGAGGGACATTTCATGTTTTATAACCAAATAAATTATGTTCTTGAATAGTAGAAAGAAGAAATTTTTTAAAAGATACCTTTTTGTCCCCTTCTGTAAAACAAACAGTGGCTCACACCTGTAATCTCAGTACTTCAGGAGGCTGAGGTGGGAGGATTGCTTGAGGCCAGGGTTTGAGACCAGCCTGGACAATGCAGCCAGACCTCATCTCTCCAGAAATTTTAAAAATTAGCCAGGCGTGGTGGTGCACACCTGTAGCCCCAGCTACTTGGGAAGCTGAAGTGAGAGGATGGCTTGAGGCTGCAATGTGCTATCATCACCCTACTGCACTCCAGCCTGGGCAACAGAGCAAGATCCTATTTCAAAAAGAAAGTAAACAAAGTTCCCTGTGGCAATTCCTTTGTCTTCTCCAGATTTCTGGGTTCCTCTATAACAGATATGAGAAAAGAAAGCCCCCTCAGCCTATGCGATGGGCCCTCTATGCTCAGACCCCAGGAAACTCAGCCCCATCAGGGGTAATCCTGCAACAACTGTAGAAAAGCCCATTCCTGAACTATGGTGTGTGTTGGTCTAGTATTTCATTATTATTTAATATTTTCTTTGCTATTAGGATGAAAAATGAAAGCCTTTCTTTCCAAAACAAAATACCTAGAGATCATCTAAGTTTCCTTCAGTGAGCTGGCTTAACTTTGTTTTTCTTTGGTGGAGGAAATTGCCGTCCTAGAGAGGCATTTTTCAGTATTGCTGACTTTAAGCCTGCGACTTTATTTTAATTGAAATATATTTTTTTCCAATAGGTGGCACTAGTGTGTTTAGCTAGAGTTAATATGTGCCCATTGAGGGGAATTGTGCAGTTGAAAGTAGCTGCACTTAGCACTTATCAACACATTTCCCATACACTCCTAGAGGCTGTCTTGACTTCTCAGCACTTCGAATGAGATTGCAAGATACCCAGAGAAGCATTTCAGAAACTGGCCCTTGACTTGTGGCTAATGAAAAATAGATTACAGAAAGGGGAGAATGGATCGCCGCTGAAGAATATTCCCTTTGCCCTTTAGTTCATTTAAGGAAATACAGTATCTGAAATTTGAAGTCCAGAATTGACATTTTCCTTGTACATACAGCTAAACACCAATGAAACAGTAAAAGACTAGCAGGCCTAAAAGTCAGCTACTTAACATGAACATCCAAAGACAGCCATGCACTTTGCTACTGTTTCAGATTTTCCATTTGTGAGAAAAACGTAATAGTGTCTTTCCCCAAAGAATCATTGTATTTGATAATGTCTCAACAGAAGACATCAAGAATGCACTCCATTCAAGGTCAATTTGTATAATGCTGTCAAAATGACTTTAGCCTTCACCACCTTTCAGCAATATTGTAAGGGGAAAATTAGAGCTACTCTGTGCATCACAGAGTCTGGGAGAATATAAGACGAGACACCGTGTGGGTGCTTGAATTGTGTTGAGTACAATCCCAGTTTCTTCCCTTTTCTGACCATGTCACCATGGAAGAGTCATCTAAACTCTTTGCTTATTATCCATCTGAAAAATGGAATTCAATATGATAACTTCTTTTATTATTATTATTTTTGAGATGGAGTCTTGTTCTGTCACCCAGGCTAGAATGCAGTGGCGTGACGTCAGCTCACTGCAACCTCTGCCTCCTGGGTCCAAGTGATTCTCCTGCCTCAGCCTCCTAAGTAGCTGGGATTACAGGCACCTGCCACCGCGCCCGGCTAATTTTTGTATTTTTAGTAGAGACGGGGTTTCACCATCTTGACCAGGGTGGTCTCAAACTCCTGACCTTGTGGTCCACCCGCCTCGGCCTCCCAAAGTGCTGGGATTACAGGCGTGAGCCACCGCGCCCGGCCTCCTTTTGTTATTAAGAGTAAAACAAAAAGCCAGGTCTTTTCAAAGCATCAGGCTTGAGTTGTGGATACGGTCTTATTTTTTCATAGATGTAATATTGTGAAATATATATCTGTTCTTCGCCCAGTTTTCTGTCCTGTAACTCCTAAAATCCTTGGACTCTCCAGAGTGATGAGTGTCTTTTGTATGCTAATGAGATGACTGGGGGCCTGGGGCTTGCTGGGTAGCTTCAGGATGGGGGCTGGTCATCAGGAAGAACAAGCCACGATTAGAGGGTCAGCCCCACCCCTCAATCTCCAGGGAGTGAAAAGGGCTGAAGGTTAAATTGTCCAATGGTTTAATCAATCCTGACTGTGTAATGGAGCCTCCTTAAAAACCCAAAAGGACAGGGTTCCGAGAGCTTCTGGATAGCTAATACCTGCAAGTTCCTAAAAAGTGGCTCGCCATGAGAGGTCATAAAAACTCCATGCCCCTTCCGGTATGCCTTGACCTATGCATCTCTTCATCTACATCCTTTGTGAAATCTTTTATAATAAACCGATACATCTAAGTGTTTTCCTGAGTTCTGTAAGCTGCTCTAGCAAATTAATGGAACCCGTACATAGGGTCATGGGAACACTGACTGATAGCCAATTGGTCAGAGGCTATCACAGGTAAAAGAACTTGGGGTTTGCCATCGTCACTGGAAGTTGGAGGCAGTCTTGTGGACTGAGCCCTCGACCAGTGGGATCTGATGCTGTCTCCAGGTAGACAGTGTCAGAATTGAATTGAATTGGAGAACCTCCCGCTGCTGTCTGCAAGAGAATTCCCACAGAGTCCACTGGAGAACTAATTGGTTCTGGTGGGGAGAACACATTTTGGTGACCAGAGATGAAGTCTTGTGTGTTGGCTATGTGAGAGTAGAGAAAATACTTTGGTGGGATTGTTTTTCTCCAATATCTCTTTAAAATACTGTTTTTTTATTTGATGTATTTCATAATCAAACATTAAATCATTAATATATTTCTTTTTGAGACGAAGTTTCTCTCTTGTCCCCCAGGCTGGAGTGCAATGGCGTGATCTTGGCTCACTGCAACCTCCTCTGCCTGTCAGGTTCTCCTGCCTCAGTCTCCCAAGTAGCTGGGATTACAAGCATGCACTACCACTCCCGGCTAATTTTTGTATTTTTAGTAGAGATGAGGTTTCACCATGTTGGCCAGGCTGGTCTCAAACTTTTGACTTTAAGTGATCAACCCACCTCGGCCTCCCAAAGTTCCGGAATTATCGGCGTGAGCCACTGCACCTGGCCAATCATTAATTTTTAATAAGCATCACAGAAAGACAATATAGAAATCACTGAAAAGACCCTATATAAATTCAAAGTAACTTTATAAAACTTGTATTTCTAAAAGCGACACCTGATAATTATAAGAAATTTGGGAAGTGGTGAAGTGGAAGATGGGGTGGGGGAAATCACTCACCATAGGAGAGATAGACACAGTTACCATAAACTTGAATACTTTTGGGAATTGCGAGTAGCATTTTTCAGAACAGTGCTTGTGAGGGTGTAGCAAATACAGAAAAATAGGGCTGCTTTAGATTACCGAAGCCCAGGACAAGCCCTGTACCTTATCGACTCACTTAAATTGTTGAGAATGTTGCATGAGGCACAAGATTCAAGTAGATGGCTTCTAAGATCTTCTCCGAAACTAAAATTCTGTCATGTTATACTTCCATTCAACAAATATGTATTGGGCACCTACTACGTGGAAGACACTCTGCTGGTAATAGTCTATATACTAGTGAGCAAAGTGGCAGGAAGATAGGCATTAAACAATGCATCAGATAATGATAATTGGTTACAATGTAGTAAGTGAGGTTATTGTGAGATTGTTGTAATAGACAAGGTGTCCTATCTGGTAGAGGGAACAAGGCAGCAGAGCTTTGAACACTAAAGGAGAATCAACTAGATAAATGGAGGAAGGTGACATGAAGGAGGGAAATGGTCTGTGCAACGGCCCTGTGGCAGGAAAGAGATCCATATTCTCTGAGAACAGACCACAGAGATTAGAGTGATGATGGGTACACGGTATGTAGAGACTAGAGAGTTATCAGGAGCTCTTTGGATTGTGAATGGACTCCTCAGACTAACAGTTTGGCTTTTATTCAAAATAAAGTGAGAGTCCATTGAGGAGTTTTAAATAGGGGGTGCCTGCTGTTCATATCGGGCTTCCCTGATTCTGAATTAGATGGTGACAGGGTGATTATATGTGGAGACCAAGAGTCTGCTGAAATAATTCAGGTAAGAAGTGACAGTGGCAGAAGTGGATGTGGAGAATGTTATTTAAAAGTAACATCACTAGGACTGGGTGCAATTGAATATATGTAGAGGGGGACGGCTGTAGAAAGGATGACTTCCAGGACAAATGTATTAAATCTGGTTGTTCATGTGTAAAGTTTCAGGAATGCAACTTTGTAAAGTCAAGAAACACATATTAAGCCCTTGTTATAATTCAGGCCATATTTTAGGCACAGAAAATACTACAGTGAACAAAGCAAATTCCCATAGCACCTATGAAACCACATTATGACAAAACTTAGACTAGATGTCAGTGAACTACAGTCATGGCCAAACTTGGCCTGCTCCCTGTTTTTGTAAATAAAGTTTTAGGAACACAGCCATGCCCATTCATTCACATATGGTTTATGACTACTTTCTCCTGGAAATATCAGAGTTAAGAAGTTGCAATGGAGACTGCATGACCCACAAAGATGAAAGCATTTACTATCTGGACCTTTACAGACAGTTTGTGAACCTTTAACTTAGATAATCTGCATGTTAATCTTATCCTTCACTCTGATTTCCTGCTAACTTGGGAAAACTAGGTAATCTCTCTGACTCAATTTTCCTAGATGTAAAATAGAGCTAGTAATAGCTATGTTATTTGTCCATGTGGACAAATTGAGAAAATATCAGTGAGGGTTTTGGAATATAAAAAACTGACATGCGGGGCTGGGTGCAGTGGCTCACACCTGTAATCCCAGCACTTTGGGAGTCCAAGGTGGGTGGATCACGAGGTCAGAAGATTGAGACCATCCTGACTAACACGGTGAAACCCCGTCTGTACTAAAAATACAAAAAATTAGCTGGGTGTAGTGGCGAGCACCTGTAGTCCCAGTTACTTGGAGGCTAAGGCAGGAGAATGGTGTGAACCTGGGAGGTGGAGCTTGCAGTGAGCCGAGATCTCGACACTGCACCCCAGGCTGGGCGACACAGCAAGACTCCACCTAAAAAAAAAAAAAAAAAAAAAAGTAACATGCTAATAGATGATGTCAAGGTATATTATAAGAGTATGCAATTTTGATTTTAATCTTCCTTTTTTCTAGCATTTGAGGCCCTAAACCTACTTTTCCAACCTGATACTGTTCCACCTTCTAAAAGTATGTTCTACAGCAGCCAAGCTGAAAACTGTCTCAGGTGTAGGCCCTCATTTATACTGTTCCCTTTTCTCTCACCTCCCCTTCCTTAAGTTTACTAAAATCCTGCCCTACCATGGTCTTTCATAAGTGTCACCTTCTTAATGAAGACTTTCCAAATGGACTCACCCAGATACCTCTCCTTTGTGGATATATAATTCATGCTAACTCTGTGCCTTTCTTAACTGCCTATCCCCAATCTGTTATGGCATTGTACTAATTTATCTTGTTCTAACTTATGAGATAGGAGAGAAGAGCATTGAAACTTGCTCATATCTATAATCCTATAGTGCTCAGCACAATGTCCTGTCCTCACAGAAGCTTAGAGGTGCAAGTAGGGACTTGAAAACACAATCCAAACCACAAAGATAAGCCATTGACTGAAATCAAATATATGCCTAATCACGATTTGGAGTTTTAAATTGCAATCCTAGGACTGGCTCCTCCATAGGAAGAAGGCTATGCAGAAATAGAGGCTTCCCAGCAACCTAAAGACAAATGCGACAGTGGCTTAAAAAGATTCTTCATGTGAATACAGAGATCACAACCTGATGACCCAAAAGTTTATTTCAGCCTCCAGAGCTCTTCTTTTTCTCTGGAACTGTATGGACCCATGAAAGGTTATACTTTTTTTTTTTTTTTTTACCAGCATTTTAAAATGGGAAGATTTTGTACAAAAATCTAGATTTCTGACTTCTTTTAGAAGCAGCCTGGGTTCCCATATGGCAACTATCTATAGTAGCATAGTAGTGACTGCCCTCTGTATATGAAGTATATGATCTCCAACTTGCCACAGTCCCCACCAATCCCTATTGTATGTCTGATGTTGTAGCTCCAACACAGTAGCCATTTATCTTTGTGCTTGCTCTGTTTATGTATGTCTGTTTTCAAAAATAGAATTGAAAGAAAAATAAAATATTTATTTTACCCATATTTTTAATAAAAATGTAAAACTAAAAATAGTCTGAGAAGTAGCTGGTAACATATAATTAAGCCTGTGGATTCAAAAGTCAGACTATCTGGACCCAAATCTGGTAGCCTCTTCTAGTTGAGTTGCCAGATAAAATATAGAAAACACAGTTAAATATGAATTTCAGATAAATAATGAATAATTTTTAGTATAATCGTATCTCATGTATTTTTATTTGCCAAATCTGAGAACCCTACTGCTACTTACTGTGTGACATCAGGCAAATGAGTTAGGCTTTCTGTGTCTCAGTTTCTTCATAAGTAAACTGGGCATAATAAAGGAACATTGTGAGTATAAAATAAATATTAGCCACTATCATTGTTAATTTATTTAAGAAATATAGCAGACAGAATATTTTCTTGGGACAGTGAAGAACATGTCTTTATATTTGATAAAGTGTGTCTTACCCTGAAATATACAACTTAAGGTGTTGCATTTGAGTAGCACCTGCTCCAGACAAATCTTGAAAATCTCAGTGGCCTCCTGCTGAAGATTTATTTCTACTTTATGTAATGTGGACTATAGGTCAAAGGCCAGATAGCTCCCTCTTACAGGGAAGATGTGGCCTCCAAAGTCACCACAACAGAGGAAGCAGATGGAGAAGGCATGCCTGCTGTTAGCAACCTTGACCTGAAAGTGATACGAGAAGCTTCCCCTAACAGCCCATTGGCCAGAACTAGTCACATGGTCCTAACCTAACTGCAACGGAGACTGGGAAATACAGGGGAGCATATAGACTGGTGAACAGTAACCATTTATCTGCCTGGCTGCTATAGACAACTCGACTTGTAACTCCAGTATATGCAACGGATTCAAAATCAGAAGACCCTCCTTGTTCTGCTCTTTCTCAAGCCAGAGAAATATAGCCAGAGGATTTTTCTTTCCCTGGGAGGTTCATTTACTCCCCGACCACTGGAGAAACAAAGAGATTTCTTTTTTTCTTCCTGTCAGGAACAGGAAGTTGTTCTAAGTTCAGTTGATTATATTGTTGACTTAGAAACTTTGAAACAGAATCCAAAGTCAAACAGAAGAGAAAAGGGAAGGGGGAAATTAAAGTTTTCTGATTAAGGGCCCACGGATATCACAAGTAGTAAGGTCTTTCCAATTTGTAGCACATAAACCAGATCTCATTTTTCATTTTGGATTTGGAGCTTCCTAAACCCTGATTCTTCCAGCATTTGCAGAGTAATTCTCAGAAGAGAGACAAAAGCCTGCACAGGTCCAATCACTTGGGTGAATCCAGGTGTTTGCCTGGAATGGAATTTCACCAAAAGGAATTCATTCTGCAGCTTTGCGTTCAAGAGAATGACACATGGATCAATACAGCAGCCAGCACCAGGCTCACTGGCTGGTCCTGGGTTGAAGGCGAATGCCATCTGCCAGGCTGCCAAGGTAAATGAAGCTGTGTTGTTCTAATCTCATCTTAACTGGGGTTTTTGAGCTGTGAACAGGGAAGGAGAGCTGGTGAGCCTATCATGAGTGATGAGGCTTTGTAAGTTATAGCCCATGTGTACGATTCATAAATCAGGTAATATTTCCTGATCTGAAAATCTGTATTTGCAGCTTTGGTAATGATTTTTAGATAAGTTTTGAGGAGTTGCAAGTAGGGACTTGAAGAAAACTGCCAACTGATAAGCCATCTGTGTGTGCTAGGAAGAAGTTCATTTAATCTTTGTGCTCTGAAAGAAAAGGAAGGTACTGTTGGCAGATCCATAAAATATGTGTGATGGCCAGCGTGGCAGAGACTCAGAGTTGGGAAGAAAATCGTTTACCCAACATTATCATTCTGCCTGGATCATCATCTAAAATTTCATAAGCGTTAATTCTGGTGCCATAATAATCTTTAAAAAGAAAACTTTCCCAAAATGATAGACTAGTTCTATACTTACTATCATCATTGCGAGGCCTTTGCTAGAAGTTTAGTAAAGTCGAGGAGACTTAGTGGCACTTAAATTCTTTTGAGAACTATATTGATCCCTTTCACCTATCCTTGGCTTTGCCTCTGTCCAAAATTCAGAAACCTCTTACAGTTCCATGTTCATAACACATGCTAAAAACTTTCTCCTTAGAGAAAGTAATAATTTTTAATATGAAGGCTATTAAAATGCCAACAAGGAGTTTTTCATAATATGCTAAATTGTTTTACCTCTACCCAAGCAATCTTTTCTTAACTGAAGTGTTGTTGATTTTTTTGATGTCATGGTTTCTTTCATGAAGAATCTGTGCATTTCACCTACTTGAATGTAATCCTTCCCAGACCAGCTACCTTGTGCACAGAATTGGAAGAGCTATAAAGTCATGTTTTTATCCAAACCCTTTTACTTGATGTTAATATGGCACTTGACACTGAGATTATTCTACTCTAGTTGAATTTCTTTTTTTTTTTTTTTTTTTATTATACTTTAGGGTTTTAGGGTACATGTGCACAATGTGCAGGTTTGTTACATATGTATCCATGTGCCATGTTGATTTCCTGCACCCATTAACTCGTCATTTAGCATTAGGTGTATCTCCTAATGCTGTCCCTCCCCCCTCCCCCCACCCCACAACAGTCCCCGGAGTGTGATGTTCCCCTTCCTGTGTCCATGAGTTCTCATTGTTCAATTCCCACCTATGAGTGAGAACATGCGGTGTTTGGTTTTTTGTCCTTGCGATAGTTTACTGAGAATGATGTTTTCCAGTTTCATCCATGTCCCTACAAAGGACACGAACTCATCATTTTTTATGGCTGCATAGTATTCCATGGTGTATATGTGCCACATTTTCTTAATCCAGTCTATCGTTGTTGGACATTTGGGTTGGTTCCAACTCTTTGCTATTGTGAATAGTGCCGCAATAAACATACGTGTGCATGTGTCTTTATAGCAGCATGATTTATAGTCCTTTGGGTATATACCCAGTAATGGGATGGCTGGGTCAAATGGTATTTCTAGTTCGAGATCCCTGAGGAATCGCCACACTGACTTCCACAATGGTTGAACTAGTTTACAGTCCCACCAACAGTGTAAAAGTGTTCCTATTTCTCCACATCCTCTCCAG